>NW_008652117.1:298-2268 GCF_000695815.1 Acanthisitta chloris | reverse complement strand
ACGGCGTTAGGGTTAGGGGTTGCGGGGGACACGGAGCTGGGTGGGCTCCGGGAGGTGCGGGGGATGGGGGTACGGGCTAGCATTGGCCCTGCCTGCTGCGGGCAGCGGGGGGTTAAACCCTGCATATGCATGTCAGGGTGCAGGGCATGTCCTTTGTCACTCCTTGTGCCCACACACAGAGTGGGACTGTGACTCTCCCACCCCATAACCCGCACCCGCGGGCCCCTGCAGTGCCTGACGGAAGGGGATCTGCTGTAAAGCCTTTCACGCAAAGGGATCTGCTGGGATCGCTGTGTCCTTACAGAGAGAGCCTGGAGGCAGGGGGTGTCCCTGTGTCCTTACAGCACCCACAATGGGGGCACCCCTGTGCCCTGTGTAAGGGTACCCTGGTGATCATAAAACACCCAGCACAAGAGATGCCTGTGCCCATAAAGTGCCCAGAATGGGGGATTGCTGCACCTGTAAGCACCTGGCACTGGGGAGCACCATGCATATAAAGTACTCTGTGTGGGCTCCCTGTGCCCAAAAACGTGCCCAACATGAGGGATCCCTGTGGGGGTCATCCTGGTGCAGGGCATCTCAGTGCCTATCAGCACCTGGTGTGTGTGGGATCCATATGCCAAAGGACTGCCCTGCAAAGGGCATCCCCATGCCCATGCAGCACCTGGCAGAGGGGCTCATCCTGCTCTGCCACCCATGCTGTGGAAACTGAGGCAGGTAGGGGAGAAGCTGTTGGAGGTTGTGGGACTCCTATTGTGCCACCCTCACTTGGCTCCTCCGCCTTTGGGAAGCTGCCCTGTGCCTGGTGGGATGGGATGGGACACTCTAGTTGCACCATGCCAGAAAAGTGGGTGCCAAAGCCATCACCACGCAGTACCTAGGGGAGTGTCTCTGCAGGGTGGTGACAGTCCAGTATGTGCCAGGGCAGGGACTCATCCTGGAGAGGGGAGAGGCCTTTGGATACTTGGGGACTCCAGCATCTGCCGGGGGACACAGGATTGTGAGCTGCTGGGGGCATGGGGGGTTGCTCAGGACTGTGGGTGGATGGGTGGCACTGGTGAGGTGTTGGGGTGGTGGTTGTGCAGTCCCAAGTCTGTCCCTGTGCTTGTGTGTCCCTGTTGTGGGTGTGAGAACAGGGACTCATGATGGGGGTGTGACACATATATACTTGTATGTGCGTGTTCACGTGCATGCAGATGGGGCTAAGGTGAGAGTGAACTGCAGCTCACGTGGGTGTGAGTGCACAGCAGGTCTTTGGGGAGCGGTCATGGGGTGTGTGTCCCCTGGCACACGTGTGGGGGGCTTTATGTTGGTGTGAGCTATTAGAGGGGTGTCCCGCAGTCCTTCCCATGCCCTGACAGGCACCCACAGACATGGGGGCCCACCTGCCACATATGATGTGGGCTGTGTATGTGGTGTGTATGAGTGTGCCCTGGCATGTACATAGTGGAATGTGTGTGTGATGCATGCATGTTCCCTGTGCACCCAAGGGCAGTGCGGAGACAGCTCAAAGTGGGTATGGGGGCCATGAGGCCACATGTGACCCCAGGAGGGGGTACACAGAGGAGGCCTGCCAAGGCTGGCCCTGCACTGGAGGTACATGCCTGCACCAGTAGTACCGCTATGGGGGGGGTCCCTAATCTAAGTTCCCTGGTCTGTGCCTCCCTGCTGAGAAAACGAGCCTTAAATGATGCTCACGGGCAGTGTCCCTGCGGCCACCCTGTCCCAGTCGCATGACCCTTGTCCCTGCCCTTCTGAGGGGCCTGGGATTGTTACAGCAGTGAATGGGAGAAGGTGATTTATAGGGGGGTGGGGACACCCCTCTCCACTGGGGTTTTCATTTGTGGGCAGTAACGAGGCTGATTAATGACGGCTGTAATGATGGGGCAGGGTGTGCATGGATGGCTTTCCCTGCTTGTTTGGTGCTGTGAGCAGTATCAGTCTCCCCAGCCTTCCTTCACCCCTGGACC
>NW_008652117.1:0-281 GCF_000695815.1 Acanthisitta chloris | reverse complement strand
TGTCCCCTACCTGTCCCCTGTCCCAGCTGGCACATCCCCACAGGGGTGCAACTACTATGGGCTGGGCAGACAACTGCTATCGGTGGGGCAGAGTGCAGTGGGACAGGGACATTTTGAGGAGGGGATGCTGCACTTTGAGGGGGGCTCAGATGCAACCCCAGTCTCTCGGAAGGGCAACCCCTCTTGTCCCACCCTGCCCTTCCTCTCTGGTGTGGTGGCTGTATGCAGCATACAGTGGGAAACGGAGGCATTGGAGGAGGGGGCATTACAGTGCCCACTTC
>NW_008652116.1:0-704 GCF_000695815.1 Acanthisitta chloris | reverse complement strand
CCCTCCCCAGCATCCATCCCTCCCCAGGATCCCTCCCTCCCCCGCATCCATCCCTCCCTGGAGCTGCCCCGCGCCCCCCACTCACCCCTCTCATCCCTTCTCCCCTTCTCGCCCCTCTCACCCCTTCCCCTCTCACCCCCTCAGTTATGTTCCCTGTGCCCCAAGCACTTGGGAGTGCCGTGGGAGCAGAGCCTCCACCGGGGGTGAGGGTCCCGGGAAGCTTGTGTGGCCTCAATAAATTACATATTCACTATTTATTTTTTTTAATACGAATACTGATTTTGCTGATCTCTACCGTATTCTCCCTAGTTGTCTTTGGTTTGATTTTTTTTTTTTCCCGGCTGGAGAAAATACATTCCTATAATCCCTCCCTTGCAGACTCTATTCTGACTTTTCGTTCTGATGCTTTTCTCTGCACCCCTGTGGTGGTGTGATACCGTTTTTAGGATAGTGGGAGGAGGATTGCATGGAAACAGCATGCAAGACTACCATGTGCTGTGTACTTTTTGTGTTTTGCCTTTAGCTGCCCAAGTGTGAACCATTTTTTGCCCTCGTATTGTGGTCCAGTGCTTGAAAATTTTATAACAAGTGTTTTGAAAGCTTAAAAGCTGTAGTGTTTCTAAGCTCATTTGAGAAACTTAAAATGCTGGATGTCTCTGTGAAAGATCTAGGGATGATGTCAAACTTTGCAAATATCCCATTTT
>NW_008652115.1:288207-296685 GCF_000695815.1 Acanthisitta chloris | reverse complement strand
ACTACCTTGTTAGCACAAGGCACTAGACAACCCTTCAGGTGCTGTAAGCCAGTACAACAGTCTGATGTCAAAAGAATGGCTGTAAAGCTTCTCTGGGTTAAAGATTATCTTTGGATCTAATGCCTGGTCACAGATTTCAGGTTATATGTTGCAAGGAATCCTAGGAGTACAATTCCTTGTCAATGTGCTGTTATAGTAAAAATATTATTTTTTTTCTTAGGGAATTTGTTAATAAATATGTATGGAGTATATGATGCTGTAAAGCTCACACACTTCATTTTTACAGGAATCAGAGATGACAGCAGACCTTCCCTTTGGAGTGGTTACACCAAGGATCATACAGCACCTCAGCAAAGGATATATGTACATGGATATTTTGCCTTTTGAGCAAAGACTTCAAGTTGTGTAGCATTTTCCTGCTATACCAACTCCCTCATGTTTTGGCTTGTCTCATCAACCACAAAAGCTAAATATGATGTCAAGGTTTATTGAGAAGATCACAAAGCAGTGTGCATTTTAGAACAGCTGGGGATGTCTGAATGAGTTGAACAAACCGACACAGACAAGTTAAAACCCCTTTCACACATTTATGCTAAATTCCAACAGAATTTTCTACAAGGTTTGGTCTAAAAGTTATACAGCTAAATCCTTACAGAGATGGACAAGAAAGCACACTGCAGTTTCCCCCATCCACGTAAAAGGCTGGAAGCATCAGGAATCTCATGAGTGTGATTATTGCCAAGAGGCTGTCTGTTCAATTTTAGAGATCAAAGATGATACAGAAACATTCTGTAACTCTGTTTTTTAAGCAATGTGCAAGGAACAGGTAGGTATGATTCAGCTTAGCAGGTTTCAGAAAAGGATTGAACATTTTGGTAGAACAGAAGAAGTAGAATAATAAATAAGACCACTTAGAAAAAGCCCCTGAGTGGACTGTGGGTACAAACTCATGTAAGTTAATGCAAGACTTTCTACTGACTTCTGTAAGTTTTGGGCTGGGGGCTAATGGATACCAAATAAGATGAAGCTTTATTTTTTTTATAGGTAAGTTATCCATAATTTCCTGCTAGTAAAGGTCAAAATCCTTTTGACTTTGTCCTTTTCAGCCAAGGACCTGATGACAGACAAATTTTGGTCTGTTGAGCTCTGAGCAGGAGAAACACCATCCTCTACTTAATAAATTTTGCAAGATATTTGCTGAAGTAAATTTCACTGAATCCACTGTCTCACTGGTGATCACAGTTGGTACTAACCACTGAAAGCACAAAGAACCTGCGAACACACAAATTCCTGTTTGATTTTCAGCTTTTCCTTCCTGAAAATACTCAAAAAGACTCACAAAACTAACTTTCCAGAAGTACAATTAATTTCAAAGAAATTTAAGGAACTGTTTGTGTTTTGTAAGGCTTCTGAAACAGATACTGACACTGAACTTGGTGGATTTTGGGAAAGCTTTGACATAGTGAAAGAAAAAATAAATTAAAAGAAGCTTCTCCCTCTGTGCAGTTTAGTAAGAGAAAGAAAGTGTATTTCATTATATCTCTTTCTCCTTCCAATATCCGATGCTATGTTACACTGCACTGAAGTATATCTCTTTCTCCTTCCAATATCCGACACTATGTTACACTGCACTGAAAAAGCCAAATACTGAAGCAAATTACCTGTCAAGGGGATTTTATCAATAAATAATTGAATTCAGTTTTCAAGGAGGGCCAAGGCTGGTACATTTCCCCTTATGCTTGCAACGGTGTCTTATTCTGTGCACTGTAACTGCTGCTCCACAGGGGGGGAAGGACTTGTGTATGGGACACTTTTGGAACTAAGACAAAAACAGAAGATGAAGGAATGAAGTTATATTTTTGGTCTGGATTCTTAAAGTTACACTGTGCACGTTCATCTTTTCCTGATACCTTCTGAACCTTCTAACTGATCTGATCCACCTTCAAGAGGCACATGGCTCTCAAATCAAGTCTCCTCAATCTCCAACACAGGAAACTTCCCTGAGGAAAGAGGTCTTGCTAAGAGGAAAACTACAGCCTGACACACCACGTACTAGATACAAAAGTTCATACACAAGGGGAAGGTGTAGAGGGTGGACAGAAAGGAGAGAGGGCAATAAAAGCTTGGGAAGGAGCTTGCATGGTCCTGGACACCAGGGAATCCAAGCAATGAGATATAAATCTATTGAAAAGCAGGCTTCATTAGCTGCACTGCTCATGGAGCTGCATGTTTACAATTGGGGAGGAAATGGTCTGAAACTGAAATGTCAAAGCAAAGAAATGATGGTTTAACGCAGGGTTTATAATGGGTTCATTGAAAAACACAGTTTCTTCAAGGTCCTGGATACAGTTCCAGCCATCCTGCATTTAGTGCAGTAGGTAGGCACTGAGCAGGATGCATAGAGCAACTAAACTAAAGGATACATTGGTTACATTCCAGCAGGGTGGGCAAGTTTACCTGCAGAGAAAAATCCCTTCTGGAGGGCTCTGCCTGTGCTGGCTGTGAAGGTGCAGCACAGATACTTCTGAAAAGCTCAGACCAGTGTCTGGAAAGTCACAGGCTGTGCTCCTGCCAAGGCTGGGGACTTGGAGTCCAGAGAAAGGCAAGTGGGAACAACTTCATTATCAGCACCTTTATTTCATCTAGGCAAATATTAAACAGCTTTGCCTATCTCAAATATGCTGCCTGATCATGTCACAGTGCCTTTCCTATCTGCTTTACAAGAAGCAGTAAGAGAGTAGTTCCTGTTCTGTTCTGCACAGGCAGAACAGAAAGCAAGATAATCATAGAATCAACCGGGTTGGAAAGACCTCCAAGATCATCAAGTCCTTCCCCATCATGGTTCCTAGACCATTGGCACTAAGTGCCACATCCAGTCTCATCTTGAAACCTCCAGGGATGGTGAATCCACCACCTCCCTGGGCAGCACATTCCAATGCCTGAGCACTCTCTCTGTAAAACATCTCTTCCTAACATCCAACCTAAACCTCCCCTGGCAGAGCCTGAGTGAAAAAGCAATGCCTCATTTCTTGCCTTGAGGCCATGAGAGAGAGTAGAAAGCACCACTGTTTTAAAGGGTCAAAAGGAGTGGTACACTCCTAAGGCTCCAACAGCTCATATACACACACCCAATTTGGCCTTAGCATGACTGTGAGTTCTGTGCCTGTGAGCTCTGCCCCTTGGTGCCAAGCCAGGCAGGGAGCTCTGTCTGCAGATGCCTGGGGGATCCCAACTGAACCATCCTGCTGCTGTGGTGGCACTCACACCTTCCTCACCTTCCTGGTGGTGACAGGTGCTTTGGCACACAGACACCACCAGGTGTAATGCTGCAAGGAGCCTGTGAAGCACAGTGTGGCATGAATTAGTGTCCTATTCCAGGCAGGAAAGGGATTAAGAAATAGGCAGAGGAACAGCTGATAATGACAGTAACTGTATTAGTCAGCAGGAGAGGAACTGCCACCTCAGATCTTGGGAACTTGAACTTTTTTCACTCTTTCACTTAGATGCAGAACACCTGAAGTCAGAGTAGCATGGAGAATTTCAAAGCACTTTTGAGCAGCACTGCTCAGCCAGGGAGATGCCACAAACAGCAAATGCAATGTGCAGCATTGCCCTTCTCCCACTCCTTTCCCTCTTCACCCTCTTGGGAAACATTAAGGAGCAGCACAAAGAATTTCTGGGTGACTGAAGTGAAGCACTGGCTAAAGAACAACTACAAAAACACCAAGACATACTGCTGAAAAGGATTTTGAAAGAAAGATCCTTAATTTGAATAGAAAATGTTTCTAAATCCTTTAAGCTGCTTTGAAAATCTCAGCCTTCATGATATGGTTTAAATCTGAGATAACAGTGTTATTCTGAAATTAGACAGAACATAACCTTACCTAAAAGAAAGAGGGGTAGAAAAAGCCAAATTTCCCCTGAAGTTTGCTTGTTTGTGCTTTTTTTAAAAATTTATTTTTAGAGACTTGATTTATTTAGAGGGTAAACTGAAAATCTGAGCCTGTGCTTTCAGTATGGGAACCACTTTGGAGCAGCAGCATCAGGCCACAGGCAGTACCCAGATAAGCACCACAACAAAGGGGCTGTTCTTGGGGAGCAAAGCTCATAGCAGAGTTTCAAGCTGGGCTCAGAGGAGTGGTTGAGATAGTTTGAAGCACCTGCAACTACATAGGAGGCTCCAGATTTGGAAAGAAGCTTTATTGTCAGAAGATTATGTCACTACCTAAAACAATTTGAAACAAACTAAGTACTGCAGCAGGGATTGAAAGCTAAAAAAGGACTCACATGAGTTTATTTATACAGATACCTGCTGTACTGGCTCTGTGAGCTGCAGTCACATCATGTACCGGAATTTAACAGACATATATATATATATATATATATCTACCTACAGCACTTCACATTTTAGACTCTGCTTATTTTTGTACCTAACCCTAAGGCAAGAAAACTTCATCTTAAAATTCACCATTCTCTAAAAAAGGAGGTTAAAAAAGAGAGGTGGTCGAGTGTTAAAAAGAGGGTGATGTTGAGGATGTATTTAAAAGTAATGTGGAGTGTGAAATAACCAGGGTGGTTAGTTTTAAAGTTCCTTAGAGAGGATAGAGAACAGTACAAAGAGAGATTTCAGCTTCACATGTGTTGGAGGATTTATTAGTTCTTGAAAAGAAAGATTTCAAAGAAACCAGTAATGAATGAGGGGGTAATTACAGACTGAGTTTGCAGAGAATAAACTAATTATAAAAATATGGTATGTTGTAGGCCATCTGCCCCCCCAAAAAAGAACTGAATTGTCAAATTACTGAGCCAGAGATGACACATTATAATTATACTGTTACTGTGCAAGATTTAATACAAAAATCTAACAACATTTTGCAGTAACAACCATTTCTCTTTCTTGTTTGAAAATGAGAGTCATTATATGCTATCATGAGATTCGACGTTGCTTGTCAGCATCCCAATGTGTTGGGATAACTACATTACCCATCTTTTTGGAACGAGAGAAAAAGCTCGTGGCAAGCCCAGTGGAGGCATATGCCAGTGCTAAGTTGGGAAATGAGTGAGTTTCACCACCATTCTGAGCACCAAGGAGTCACTTAAGAATCACAGCCAAACTATTTCATGCCATGAATAGGTGCAGAGAAATTTAACAGAATGCATCAAGCTGCCTGAGTGCCCCAAACTTTGGCCTTCCCTTTGGGCTTTCTTTCCTTAATTAAGAGTCTATGTTTCCCTCCAATCTGTTGTTAGAGTTCTTCCTTTGAGACTGCTCACTGTAGATCCAGTTTAAAACCTAGTTTAGGGACAGACATAGTAATCCCCACCATTCTGGCTGACTGAAGACCATGAGCCCCCCCTGGCAGTACAGATGTTTGGAACCTGGATCCACTGTCACTCATTAAGCGAAAGCAGTGGTGGATTTTCATGCTTCAAAATAGTGAAGGCTTCATTTTATATTGAACTAGGCTTGGCTGTTACTTACAGGTCTTTTTTTCACCTTTCATGGTTCTTTCTGAAGCTCTGCCCAGTAATTTCATAAACTTCCTAAGATTCAGTGCCTAAGATCACCCTACATATAATTCAGTTCTACTGTACTCAGTGGCTCTTTGGGATTTTAGTATCAGGAGACTTTCGGTTCCTGTTGGTGAGTTTTGTCTTCCCTGAAAATCACAGAGGATAATCAAACAATCAGCAGCTACTGCTAATGTGAAAAATGAAGGGGCAGAAGGAAAAGGTACAGAAAGCCAAAATGGACTGTTTTCTCTTTCAGCTGCCATGACTGGAGGCATCTTCTTAAATCAAGCAGTGATTTTGCTCTGAAGCTTTGCCTATCACCTTCTCAGAGCAGTTTTTCATCAGTCATTCATATTTTCCTCAGACTAGTGAAGCTCTTAGCTTCAGGTGAACAAGGGACCCTACTGAGCACAGCAGAATCCTCAAGGTCTTAGAGCACAGTTGCTCATGTGCCTTCTTATTTCCAAACACTTCTACAAAGGCATCTAAATTCTGAACCATGAAGAAAATAAAAAACAGATCATTTTTCCTCATCTAGTTTTGATGCCCTGAATGTCCAGGTCCACAAATTTATTTGGTGCCAAATACCACTGGGAGAATATTTCCATTGGCTTTATTGGTCTTTAAATGAGAATAAAGTATTGGCAAATACAAGCAGCAGTGACATTGTGGTTCCAACCCTGAACTACTTCCTACTCCTTCAAGTCCCTGCATGACTGTGACTTCCCCTTTGCCCAGAACAATCAAGATGAAGATTCAGTTCTCCAGCATCAGTAACTGTGGCCAGGGAAAGCAGCAGACAATTTGGTCCCTCAGCCCCACACAGCTGAAACTCAGCCACTGATACCTACAGCTTTCCATGCACTTTTTCTATCACCTTGGAGACATCAAGCTTTGGAGCTGAGTTTGCATCAATTCATACGCTTAATGCTTGTTAACATTAAAAGTGGTTCAGCATGTGATTAAAGTTTGCAGTTTAATAAGTAATTACAGTCTTCCTGCAGTCCACTGTGCTGTACTTTCCTGCCTACAGCACTGACATGCATACAAAACCAGGGAACCCATTCATGCTGATGTCTTCATTGTGTGCTCTGCTCTTATTTGCACCCCCCCCAAATTAAACATTTAAGACGCAGTTAATAAAACTAACAGTTAGATGAGACACATTAAAGAGAATTTCTGAAGAATGTATTAAAATTTAGTATTAGGATAATTATAAACCAAGTTACTTCTTTATCCCCCCCCTTATTTTAGTTCCAAAGAATTTTGCCAGGACTCTGGTATTTAGCTAAATCTGCAACAATAGCTGCATTTCCAGTACAATGAATTAAATTGGCATATTCCTGGTCACATTTTCAATGACACTAAGATGTGAAGCTGCCACTGTTTTCAAAGAGAGAAAACTCCTCAGAAGTTTAAGGCATTCAGGATGGCTTTGCTTATTCAGCTTCTCTCCCAGGTGGGAAAACAGACCACATCTGAACAGATCAACATTAAAAAAAAACCCAAACCATTTATGCTGTATATTCAGCTTAGTAAGTTAAATTTGTACACTGATTTTTCCTCAAAAGTGATCTATATGTCACCCTGTACAAGCCAGTGCCCTAAGAGGCATTCTGTTCAGTTGACTCTGCAGTCCCTGAGTCGTGTCATCATTGTTAGATGCAATCTGACAGTAATTACTTTTTTAAACTGCTAAAGTTGTCTACAGAATGGTATTTTTTTTGCCATCAGGTAAACGCTATCCAACAGCACAGCTACATGTATGTTTTTGGAGGTGATGTCAAACCAAATGGCCACTTCTCCAGACAAATCTCCTTTTGGTGTGCATCTTGCCCTCAGCAGGCTTTGCACGGAGCACGTGGCACAGCCACACACCAATGTCACCAGCTGAACACTGCCCTCACCGAGATTAATTGAAAAACAAACAACCAACCAGAAAAACCCTGAAGAGAGATTTTCCCCATCTCAGTATATTAGAAGAGGGATTACTCCTGACAGCAACTTGAGAGAAGAAGAAATAAAGGACAGTGAAGGGGGAAGTAGTTTGCAGCATGCAATCAGTATGCAGCATCAGACTCTTAATTTGCAAAAGCTCTGCTGTAGAGACATTCCAGCATCGCTGAGAGCCACTTTGCTTCCAATGACTGTAGCTACTGCAGATGAAGCCTAACGACTTCTGTAGTTGTGGAAAGATTTCCCCAAGTGAAAGTGCATGTTCAAACTTTGTTTCCCCCCCCTTGGAGGTCAGTAAGACAGTGCACACACAAAGGAGAATCCGTTTCTACAATTTTTCACACGGACATGCCCCTTGGTTAGGATACAGCATATGTTCAGCTTGCTTCAATTAGCTTTACCTCTCTTGGTGTGTGCAGGAAAGGCACAATAACTTCAATTGTGTTGTTGGCTCCATCTCCCTGTGAATCACCTGTGAGGTACCATGACTCAGGCATAACCCTTTCCTTCCTCATTACTCCAGCCCCAGTAGCAGGTGTGGAATATTGTCTCCCACTGAGCTGCATTAGCTGAAGCTTGGTAGGGAAGGAGGTTTGTATGGGATCAAAGCTCTAGCCTTCACTTGTCCACCTGCTCCTGGTCAAAAAAAGAGGTCACCTGGCTGTACTTTTAAAATAAATTCAGTATCTAGTTAGCCTGTGGTAGCCCAGGGAGTATTTTAATTTCCTCTCACAGAAACAGAGTAGATACTGCTGACCTCCAGGAAAAAAACAACCCAACAGCAACTATATTAACACAGTTTAAAGTAATCTTCTGAATTTCCAGTAAGACAATATAAAGTAAGGTTAAAAGTCTCCCAACAAGTTTACTCAATATAAACTCAATTATAGACCTACTAAAAGTGACCAAGTCCTGAAAGCATCTCAGCTGTAAAACAGGCACTGAGTGGCACAGACACTGGTACCAGTACACTGCTGTGGTAATAATAAACAGACAGAATATATACCC
>NW_008652115.1:281848-288188 GCF_000695815.1 Acanthisitta chloris | reverse complement strand
ATGGTGAATGCACTGTGGCATGAACTGAACCCCAGGTCACTGGGTTTCTTTCTGCTTTTCTGCCCCAATGGGTTTAACAAGTGTTTTCTTGGTTGTTAATGCCAAGCAACTGCTACCAGTATCACTTCAACCTTGAAATGTCTGCTTAAAATGCTGCTCTTCCTCTAAGTAAAATAATTTTGATCAGATTCTGTCCTCTGCACTTCTCATCTCTCCCCTAAACTGAAATGTGAAACATTTAAAACAATAAAAACCACTGTACCGGAAAGCTGCACTGTTTATTTTTCGCACACTGCATGCAAGTGTACAGCAGACCTTTAAGAGTCCTAAATTCATTCTGACCTTCTTCATCGGTTATTTACTTTGGGCCTTGAGGAAATGCTTAGCTTAAATGGCCTTTTTCCCTTTCAGAAATCTAATCTTCCAGAAAAATTCCACTGGACAGCAGGTTTTGTAATGGAATTACTGTAGTTAATTCCTATCACAGCAGTTCCTTAATGAAAGGCTGGAAGAAAGTCAACAGGTACTGTATGCTGCAAAAAGGGGCTGTAAATATGAGTGTCAGAGTTCAGAAAGGTGTGTCATCTCCCCATCAAGATAATTAATGGTCTCTTGTGTCAGACAATTAAAGGTTGCAATAATAATCTATAAGATATCTCGGTTTGTTTCCCAATTAAAACTTTTCAGACTAATTAAAACCATGGTTGTGTCATGCAGTGTGGTGGTTTCCAACAGGGGCAATAAAATAATGGGTCTCAGCCAGAGAAGATAAACGCTTGGAAAAAAATAACCCATTTAAGCACCATCTTATGTCAACATTGATCTATGAAGTTTTGCTTCACATACTGGAGGAAACCATCTTCTCTTTAAGGTAACCTGCACTAGTTTTCCTAAGAGCTCAGAGCCCTGACTTTTATTAGTTCTCTTCAGGGAAACCTTTACCCATTAAAATCCTGTAACCAGGAGCCAAGTGCTTGGGTTCCACAGAACAAATGAGCCCAATGTAATGTCAATTATCTGAAAAAAAGGGAGAAAGATTAATTAAAACTCTTCAGAAATCTCTTCAATATCATTGTCTGAGATGCTTGGTATCAGCAGAGCATGTCCTCCATCTGGCAGCTTTAGCAATATAACACTTTTAGACTCTTCTTAAGGTAATTATGTCAAATATACTGAACGTGAGAGGAGGCAATTGGTATTAGTTTCAGATCAATCTCTGCATGCTCTGGCATTCCAGTTCTGTCTTCAAAGAATGAATTTGATTTTACTGTGTTGCTGGTGAGTAGGATTTGTCCCTTTCTGGATGGGATTTTGTCCTGCTAGATGGGATTACATGGGGACTGTTACAACACTGCTGGGGCTCTCCCAGAGGAATCAGCAGGGCAGGACACAGTACTGTGCCCTGGTCTCTGAGATGAGACAAAGAGGACAGACCCCATTACCTACACCCTCCTGTAGCCTTTTCTGGCCTTAATCTAATCACTTTTAGACTTAAACTCCTCTTTGCCCACTGCAGAGATCTGGGGATTTATCGTTCTTGTGGAACATCAGTAGAGTACAGCAAAACCACATCACTCAGCAGTTATACCCTGAATGACTTCTGTCTCCATTTCTATCCCTGATCTCGCTACTTAATTAGTGGTAGCTAATTACTGTGAATAGCCTTGCATCTTTAACTAAATGAATGTGTGTAATCCTCTCTGGTTTTCTATTAGAAAAAGAATGGGAGTTGGCATCTCACACAGATAAATATGCTGCATGGGAATATCTACCTGGCAAACTGCAGGAAATTTGTTCCCATTTTTGCTGTTCTCCCACCTTCTGGAGACATGGGTCAGAAACTCTGGGACTGTGGTGGCCTTGAGCTGGGCTCAAGGATGTACAGCCAGGTAAACTGGCCCAGTGGCTGCTGAGGAGACACCGAGGAGAAGCAGAGATTGTTCACCTCCATGTGTAATGCAGAGAATTAGGACAGTCAAATAGGAACTCTCTGAAGACACTGAGCAAAGCCTCTCCCTCCGAGATCCACAAGCAGCCACAGGAGGATATTCCTGCATTTCCATACCTGATGAGCCACTAACAAGGAGATATTGTCATTCTGTGTGTAGGTGCATGTGTCATTCTCTAACCAGCTCGATTGTTCACCTCCATGTGTAATGCAGAGAATTAGGACAGTCAAATAGGAACTCTCTGAAGACACTGAGCAAAGCCTCTCCCTCCGAGATCCACAAGCAGCCACAGGAGGATATTCCTGCATTTCCATACCTGATGAGCCACTAACAAGGAGATATTGTCATTCTGTGTGTAGGTGCATGTGTCATTCTCTAACCAGCTCACATTGAAGGATATTGTCATTCTGTGTGTAGGTGCATATGTCATTCTCTAACCAGCTCTAACCAGCTTACATTTCATTGAAGAATGACAAACCTTGCATGATTTACACTGAAAACACTCCAGATTTGTCTGTTTGAAGCTTTCTTACACCTTATTCCTGCCCACTCTGCAGGTGCCAACAAGGGCATTCAGGGGTATCACTACCCAGGTGCAGTACCAGTGGTGTCAGCCTCTGCTACCCTTCTCCTTACACAACTCCTCTGCTCACAGGTCTGTTTGTCATTTGTCAGCCTTCCTGAATTTTACCTTACTAAAAAGACAATTTCCAATATTACTGGGGAGTTGCATCGACGCTGCTATAAAACAACACCAAAAAAAAAGCATCAAATCTGGCCAGAATTTTCCTGTGTCAGATTTGCTAGGAAACTATTGCCATGAATGAAAATAATTCACTGTATAAAAATTGCTCCAGAAATATGATCTTGATAAAGGAATGTGACTAGAAGCACACATGATTCTCAGTTTGGGGTTTTGTGTGTGTGTTGATCTCTGAGTTAAATCTCATTTTTGTTACTTAGTGATATGAAGTAAGATCAGTTACTATCAGCTGCAGGAGAATGGGCAACCTCAGCTTATTCTTGTGTCTTACAGCACTCTGCAAACCACATTTGCCTCTTGTAGAAAGAAAAAATGAAAAATGGAAGAGTTGAGGGAAGGCAGCTCACTGCCTTCCTTGGAGAGGCCAGGCACTTTTTTTTAATTGAGAGCTGCAGTAGATCAAAGAGACAAACTTTACCCAGAGGTAAAGTCTTTCACACTGAACCATGTTTATATATAATTTCATCACAATCTAGGAACAAGAATGAGGTTCACTTCCAATATTTGACTCCACATTGGAAAGCTAGGAGTTTGCTAGCCTGATCAATTATTTCTATTAGATGCTGCTTCTAATACACTGATGAGATCTTTGACAAATCAGAAATTTCTTACTTAAAACACAGACAACTGAGCCTGACAGCTACACCAGTGTGAGGAGGACTGGATCAAGTTTGAGGTCTTGAAGGATAAACAAGGCAAGTCTGTCCACTGCAGTCATTATTTACACAAACTCAGGCATACATTGCTGCAGATGTCAGTTTGGTTCCAGTTTTGAAGGTCATGTCTGTAGCCTAAAAGAGTTTAACTGTATGCTTAGAGAAAACCTGAGGTTCTGAACGAGTAGCTTCTCCCAGAGAAGCTGTTTCACCCATATCCCATCTCCAGTTAACTGTCCCTAGTGCCAATCCATCACTGAACTGAAAGCTTGGGGGAGGTCCTGAGTATCTGAATATTTTATTGTCTATGCAGTTCTGATTTCTATTTCAGCTGTTAAAAGAAGAAGTTTTCTGTTTATACAACACAGACCATTAAAGGATCTGAGGGGCTAAGTCTGTGCACCCTCAAATCCCCCTGTGCTCTGGGAAAACAGAGATGTCACAGAGATCTGCACAACTCAAAGCCACACGCAGAAAATCAGTGATAATGTCAGACAGGAGGTCAAGACACTTGGTTAAGGAGCAGTTTCACCTTCTGCTAGTGCCCAGGTAGGAAATTTGGGAATAGACTGGTTCAGGAAGGCAGAGCAGCAAACTACTGTATGTATAACACAGACCTGGAACGATGTGGTCAACCACAAAGTTTTTGAAGCAATGAAATGATAAGGAAACAGGACAATCTGTTTTCAAAACCAGGCTCTTCTGGGATTCAAAGCCATAACTTTTTTTATTTCCCTCCTAAAATGTTAATTCGAACGGGCAACTATGTAAGTGCCAAAACAACTTGTAAAACTTTTAGTAACCCCACATTGACAGAAAAGTAGTATTGCAGAATGTGCTTCATTCCCTTTGATCTATGATTTATTGATGCAGGGTATGAAATATTCATTAAAACAGACTGCTTTTTCCCGTTGATTTGTCATGTTTTTAATTCATATTTTAACACATTAATAAAACTGACACTATTAATTATTTTTTTGAAATACCAAATATATTTGAGATGTAAAACTGGCATGGGTTATGTTTGATATTAAAATAGCAGGAGGAATTAGTTCAAGCAAAATGTGATCTGCAAGTGCTTGTAATGATACTCTATATTCTATCGCCCCAAACAACTCCCTAGTTCCCTTCACTACTCTGAAACAACTTTAAATTACAAATGCAAGCTGCACTTAGAAGCAGTTGTAACATTAAGCTCATGCTGCTTTGGCATTTCATACAAATCTGTGTGTTCACCAGTCTTTGCTTTGGATGGAACATAAATATATTGGAGGGGCAGAGGAACCTGTTTTTCTGGAGTGATTACTGATCTTGGTCTTCAGTGGTGTTTTTTTCTTAGCAACAGTTTGGTTTAACAATCCACAAGGCAGCTCTGTTCTGCCACTCCATCTGCTGTGTAGCAATAATGGGAAGGCTTATGCATTTTTAAGGGCAACATAGTCTGTCTTATAAAAGGCAGACTCATAATTAGAGCTCCTGCCTTGGAGGAGGACATGGTGAAATGTGCCTATGAAAAATTAAAGTTCACATATTGGTCAGAAAACCACTACTGAGGTATGTTCATTTATGTCACCCAATTACTTGGCCCTCAGAGATGAGTTGTATAAAGTATTGCTCAAAATCAGAACGATCACCTTTTAGGACTGTATTGTTAAATCAATGGCATTTGAGATCTGGCTATTTCTACCTAGGAAGATCATATTTTCTGCAGCTCAAAGAGATTTATTAATTTGCTCATTTAAAAAAAGTTAAAATTTCAAATAAATAAACTATTTAAATAGCACATCATATGAACACTCAGAGTTCAGTTCTCACTTCTCAGTGAATTTTTTCAAGAGCTTATAGCTAGAGAGAAAAGCAGAAAAACATGACTGACCCAAGACCAATTCAAATGGCCCAAGCAGCTTCCCCATTTATTGTTGCCAAAATTATGCAATTAAAATAACTACAATCATTTGGGTTTCACTGGAGCCAGACCTGCAGTTTCCTTTAATGCCAATTCTGAAATCTGAGACATGCAGAGCTGTGCCTAAAATATTAAGGCTGCACAACTAGGGTCTAAAAGTTATCTTTAGCTCCCTGAGACACACTACAGAATCTTAGATTTAATCAAAATGCAAAATAGACTAATTTCTCCCCAAATCTGAAGAGCCCCAGTAAGACAATTTTCAGGGATGGGGAAAATGGCACCATTGAGCAGGAGTTAGGGGCCCAGGGGATATGACAGAGGGAGGTTTCTGGCTACTCCTGTGTCTGTCTGTCTCTTCCAACAGCAAACCAGCCACTGCTTCCAGTGTAACCTAACAGGAGCAATGCCTCGGGATGACCAAACCTCACTGCCAACACATCCAGCCAGGATGCTTTAAAATGGACACATCCAGCATAGATTAAGGATGTGGAACTTTTGCTAGACATCACTAAGAGGTCCATACCTGTGTCATTAGCACTTTTCTCACATGGCAGAAAAGCAACAAACAAGAGCTTGCCTGGAAAACTGAGAAAGCTCATGTGTCTGCCACCCTGAGATATGCCTTGTACAGAAAAGTGCAAAGCCAGTTTTGGCAATTCTTTGACCTAACAGCCACAGGGACTTTTGACAATTAGGTATCATCTCAGGCCTCCTTGCAAACATTGAGTGCCACATGGGAAGGAGTATTCTCGAGCTCTTGTGCTGCTCTGGCTGAGAAGGGAAGAAGTGATGTCTACTTTTGAGTGCCACATGGGAAGGAGTATTCTTGAGGTCTTGTGCTGCTCTGGCAGAGAAGGGAAGAAGTGATGTCTACTCGTTACACACATACATTATCTGCCAGTCTCAAATCCATGTGTTTTCTACTGCTAAGTTCAAATTTTGAACTGGAAGTTCAAATTTTTCCAACCTTTTTTCTTTTTTTTGTTTGTTTGTGTATTGATTTGTTTTATAGCAAATCAGCATTTCATTTGACCTTTAAAATTGAAGTATCCATGGTTCAGCA
>NW_008652115.1:273790-281794 GCF_000695815.1 Acanthisitta chloris | reverse complement strand
CAGCAGCTCCCAAAGCCTTTGCCATTACGTAATTATGGAACTGTGATTCGGGTTTGTTTAGCAGCCAATCTTGGGCAGGAAGTTCTGCAAATGTATTGTAGTTGCTTCTGTATTAATTGTCAGCAACCTCTGCTGCTGGAGTTCAAAAGCCACCAATATTCCATAGAAACATTAAGCACTGACAGGAAGCAAGAAAGAAACAGTGCAGCAAAAGGTCTGAGTCCTGCAGACCATTCTGCAAAGGTGATTCCAGGTGTTGCACTTCCCCTGGGATGACTCCAATCTCAGGGCTAACCCAACAGAAGACTCCATAAACATCACTTTCAACACATTAATGACATGGGAAAACACTCACTGATCTAGAATAAGCATCTCTTTCTCTACTGTATTATGGAGAAGGCTTCAAATGCAAGTATGGTCAGACCCAACACTGGGATGCAGCAGATGCTGCAATGCAAGTATGGTCAGACCCAACACTGAGATGCTGCAGATGCTGGTGAATTATCCTGTCAATTACTGTTTGCTCTTCACTAGAACTGAAAAAAATACAACAGAAAACCCCTCAAGATGTGTGTAAAGTATGTTACCTGAAATGTCATTGCAGAGGGAAAAGAATCCTCACTCTAGCACTAGTGGGTTTGCAGCTTTATGCATACAGTTTGCACTATGTTATCTGAGTATGTCACAGGAAACAACTACAGCACGAGCTAGGGGACAGAAGTTCTAAGTCAGCTATAAATATATAGTTCTAGCTGTGGTGTAGCTGGTTTTCCATGCTGTGCCTGTGTGCACACTCAGGCACTAGCACCATGAACTCTCAGGGTGACCCAGGCAGGCCCAGCACAGATGGGGTGAGGGTCTGGCTCGAGACAAGAGGCAGCTGGAGAGGAGGTGATTGACTGAACTAGCACAATTAAAGTTTGGAATGATTGTTATAAGAACTCTCTGGGAGGGAATTTTGGACAGTTGCACAAGTTGCCCCAGGCACCTCCTGCTGTGTTTAGCCCAATCTGAATGCCTAAACATGTTAGCTAACATCCTGGGAGGAGAGTCTGGCCCTGCCCTCCAGAGGTTCCTGTTGGTGACTTCTGCTGCAGAAGGGATCAAGCTGTGCACCACTATTTGTAAATAGTTAATAGAAACTGTTGCTGCAGAAATGCTATGTGGGAACTTATTTGTATGTAGTTAAGCTATTTAAGAGATGTGTTGTCTTTAGTTAAGATCTACCAATAGCAATGAATTCAACATGCTGGAGCAGTCCCCTAGGATCACTGGGCAGCTGGGTTAGACTAACTCAGCAGCACAGCAGTGTGGAAAGGCTCACCTAAACCAGCTGAAGACACTATTGCAAGGACTGTTACAACACAGACTCCCATCTCCACCTAGCCAGAACCCACCCATCCTTTTTTTGGGAGACTGGATTCCCCATGCAAGCATTGCCTTATGCAAAGAGCCCCCAAATCATCTGCCTTTTATAAACCCTGCCTGGGAGTGCCTATGCAATACCATCCAACCACAAATGGATGGCCCTTCCAGATAGGCTCCTGAAAGGACCAGGGAGCCATAGCTGTTCTGCTTCCAGTACCCAAAAGGCTACTTATAAAGCTTGTTTAGATAACACCAATTACCTCAGAGCACTCTGCATGTACACATCCCACAGGAGCTGTGTTGAGCCCTGGACAGAGTCAGGGAGGTTTAGCTGACACTGCAGGAGTTATTAGGCTATTTGCTTTGTATATGCCTCAGTTTCTTTCTCTGTAAAAAAGGGTGATATACAGCACTTGGAATCTGTGGATGATTTAGGAGCTACACATTATTATTAGTCTTCTTGTCTGGTTTTGACAACCAGTGATGTCAGGTCAAAAGCAAAGCAAGTTTTCATTAATGAAACATGAATCCTTCCCTAATACAGTGGGACTGAGCAGTCTGTAGGATGATTTTGTTGTCTGATATCGTTACCCTTTATGATCTCATATTTTATGGTAGTTAATGCCATTGGAGGAAAACATGATTAGAGCAGAAAGCAGCTTCAAAGCAGCCATTGCTTAGTGCATTCATCACACTTGCTGCAGAGCTGGATTTTTCCTCTCTACAAATATAATCAATCAGTGCAGGTAAAGAGTTAGTTGCAAATAGAAGCACTTTATGTGAACTAGTGTGTATCCTGTTTTTATCAGTGTGCTGGGAAGTGTAGTTAGAGTGGGATAAGTTATGTGGTGTGGGCTTAGGCATTAATGAATATGAGAAACTAAATTATTGAATTTTGCAATGCAAATTATTTTTTGAGCACAAATTCTTCACTTTTGAATGTTAAGGACTCATAAAAAATGTCAATGGTTTATGAATTAGGCCATTAGCATGCAATTTGTGATTCAAACAGTACCACAGCCTCATGTAATAAGTGAGTGAATAAAGAGCAGCATTCCTCTCTACACTTGCAAAAGAGTTTGTCAGGAATTTCTGAAGGCAAATGCAGGGAGATGTCACACAAGGGACTCATTCCCTCCCTCTGGAGACACACAGTTACACAGCAGAGGGGTCCTGTTTGTAACCCTGAGCCAGGTGCCTAGAAATGCTGTATTTTTGTCATCCATGCAGTGGTGGCAACAGGCAGAGCAAGTGCACACACCAGTCACCTGTCAGCTCGTGGGGGTGTGTGGCCTTTTGCCAGAGGTACCAACACATTTAACTGCTTGTGACATCTCTTGAGACTTCAAAAAAAGTGGGATGACCACTGAACATTTTAAAATACACACATACATCTTGATTGAAAACAAAATCTGTGCTGAGCAAGTGTATCTGTGAGGTGAGGTACCCTGTCTGGGACTGGGCAGCACAAGGTGACCTGAAGGTGTCCCAAACACAAATGTGTGCTCAAACTGCAGGGAGAGAAGTGTTGCCTTGGTGGGTGATTCCTAGTTCAGACAGTAGTGCTCTTCCTCCTCCCAGGCTGCTACTGCCAAAGGTAACAAAAAATACACCACTAATATGGATATAAAAATTCATACTTTCCCAGGATGAGAGTAATTTGAGAAAGCAAACACTAAATATGAAACATTCCTCTGGCAGGGAGAATATTGCTGCTGTCTAAAAGACCTCTGCAGCTGCTTAGTGTTCAGAATCTGTGCTCAGGTAGAAGAATGAACCAGGAAGGAAAGGAGGCAGAGGAATGGATTAAAAAAGGATGTTAAATGCTTTTGAAATGTAACATACACTCTTAAAATAGTATATATGCATTATACACTCTACTATAGTATATGAAACTCCTGAAGGGAAGGGCACTGCCAATTGGAAAATGCAGTTCTGCAATTTGTGCCTGTGGCATCATGATCCACCTTTTCTCCATTTGGAAATGGGTGGCATGAAGGCTGAAGCTTATTCCATTCCAGCAGCTGACCTTTGATATGGTCTCTAATGAGGCAGAAGCCATCAATTCCAGGGACCTCGGCAGGGGATGTGCACTTCTTACAGTTCCTTACAACAGAGCAGCATTCATCAGAGTGCTCGTAGCAAAAAGGGATAGGGGCTGAGCAGCTGGTGGCAAAATAGAGCAATGGAAAGGCACCTTTGATTCAGAATCAGAAACTACAAGGATTTTTTGCTGCCCCTGCTGCTGGCTGTGGTTAGCACTTAAGGCAGTGCATCTTTTCTGCCTGCCTATCTTAGCTGTCTAAGAGAACTTGCCATGGGCCATATCCCAGAGTCTCTGACCTGGCTTTCAAGGCTACAGCAACTCATGTCCTGGATTTTCTTTCTCTCTCCCTTCTTGCAACTGAACACACACACACACACATCCTGTTTGCATGTACTTATCAGGCAATTAAGAGATTGTTTGAAAGACATAGATCAGGCTAGTTTCAAATTTCAGAAAAACACTAGATTAACATTCAATGCCAATGGTTAATTATTAGTCTTCATGAATAATTAGCATGACATATAAAATCACTTAGCCCTTAAGAATCTAACTCTAAATTAGCTGTGAGTGTACAGCAGCCATGAGGATGGTGCAGGTAGTTAGCTCTGATTCAGGGTGGCCCAGCTTATGAAATCTTTCCTGTCCTTCTTTCCTTATTATTCCTGTTGTTCTGCTCATAGCTCATCACTCCAAAAGCAGCTCCCAGCTGCTTCTGACCATCTATTTTTTGCAGGGGACCAGGACTTGTTCTGATCTCACCAGAGATTTTGTTTGCTTTGTTCTATGTGGTGTATATACACACACACACACATGCAAATACATACAGAAAACATACCTGTTTCTTTTGCTTCCCCATACAACATTCCTGCCTGTCCAATCCCCTTTTCTTGAAGATTTTACTATATACACACTTTTTTTTCCAGCACTCCCATTTGTGCAAGTATACAATTCCCTATTGGCCACTTTGCTGTTACTGCTGTTGTTTGTATATTGCTGCTTAGATTTGTATGTTTGCTGCTTACCTTATTAGTGGTGCTGCTACATCAGGACATACACTAACACACTGTCACTAGATACACTATTTCAGCATGATTATGTCCAGGTTAATAATATCTTGTTTAATGTGCTTACACTCCATAGATGCAACAGGCCCTGCTTTGGCTACACTCCTTCATGTCCAGTGGAGCTATTTTGTGGCCTTTTCTAAACAAAGTGTTACTGCAAAAACTCTAAGGATGATGCTTTTCTCCCTACTTATTTTACCCACCTGATGGGATATTTGCTTTGTTAAGAGTACTCACAGCTTATGGCTAACCTCCTGCCTTCCATGGTTAGGATGTAACTGTCTGAGTGGTCCTTGTCCCTTTTAAAGCAAAATTTAAAGGGGTATCCTTCACTCCTTATGCTTTAATGGGCTTGTTATCATCACATGCAGAGAGCCTGGGCCAATGGTTAGCAGCTGAAATCAGTATAAAACACGTTTAAACCCAGGAATGCTGATTTATGACTGTTTTCTGTTACCTCAACATAACCACAAGACCCTGTTCAGTATTACAAAAGGCCATGTACCTGCCAGCACCTGTCAACTCCCGTGGCCAATGTTAGCACCAGAGCACTTCAAGGACTTGCTTTTACTGCTCACCATGGTATCAGATGCTAATACAGCCCATATCCCTTGTTCATGGCAGGAAGCAAGGGACCAGGGTCTCTCAAGTGTGAAATGTTAACACTTAGTACCTGAAAGTGCTGTCAGACTGCTCATGGCCTGAGGAGAGGCACCTCTCTCCTGGCCAGTTGTTGAAGCTCAAGTATTGCAAAGGTCAGGAATAAAAGAAAACCTTAGAGAGGACGTTTAGCTGTTTTGAATTACTGAAAGAGCTAAGTGAAGGCTCTAATCATTGTCAAGTATTACTGTGTCCACCTGAGTTGCTCTTGAAGTAGTTAACAAAAGCTCAAAAAACAACTCCTTCCCTGCACACAAACACACGTGGGCACAGACCCTCTTGAAAAACAGCTCTTTGCCTGCAAGAACTGTAAAGCTCAGAGGATGCATCCAGTGGTGCTCCCCAAAGACTGAGCAAGGTCTCACTCTCCAATGATTAACGTGCTGTGTTCAGAGCACTAAGCAAAGGGTCCCCGTTCCCTGAGCTGGAGGAAGAAGGAATCCTACCAAGTGGGTGCTTTATTGCTCTTTATCAGCCTGGGGTGGCTGCCCCAGGGTGGAGTCCCAGTGAACAGGCTGCTGAGGGGTGAGAGGGGCTGAGACTGAGCCTAAAGCATAAGACTGACATGCTGAAAAACGAGACCTTGAAGCTGTTTGTGCTGTAACTAACCACAGAGGCACAGAGTTATATTCTACCAATATTATCTCAAATTCAGGTCAATACCAGGTTTTAAACTAATAAATTGCAGGGGAAAGGTTGCTTTTTCAATAAAAGACAAAGCAATAAAACCCAACCTATGGCCCTTATCATGATCAATGCTGGTCGACGGGCTGTGCTCATGCTCTAGTTGACCAGAACACGTTTGATTCAGTGCAGCTGAGTGGGTTTACATGACTCATGGAGATGTGGCACTCATTTTCAAATTATCCTTGAGGCTTTGGATTTTAGTGCCATGACCACGTTTGCATAGCATGGCAGTCAGCTCTTAACGTGGCAAGCAAGCATTTCATTTCTTATTGTAATATCACCCAGCAACATGGAATATGTTGCAGTCAAGTTCTTGTTTATGGGTGAAGAGGACATGCACTGCTTTGCACATTTTTTTTTTAAACTGACCACTAGTGAATTGTTTACAGCTGCTGTGTCTCCAGTGCCTAAGCCTGTGCCTCATCTCTTCTCCTGCATGTCTACACTCCTCCCTGCTGCATCCTGCACCTCCTTCTCAGTGTCCCTGCTGTTGTACTGAGCCTGTATTTCTCTACACTCCATCACTGCGCTGGAGTCATAAATTCCCATTCTACCCAGAACACCTGCTTGTTGCTGCTGTTGATATAAAAGTGCAGATCTCCATCACAGAGTAAACCAGAGACAGATCCCTGATCAATCAGAGAAATTGCCATCCCAGGCAAACCAAGTAAAGCAAAGGCACATCAGGAAGAGCTCAGACAACCCAGGCAAACCAAGTAAAGCAAAGGCAGATCAGGAAGAGCTCAGACAAAGAGAGTCTTGCAAACTCACGACAAAGCTTATGGTCTACTACCTGCAAAGACAAAACTGTATTACTTCACTGCCACAAAGAAGGAACTAACTGCCCTTTTGTTCTGCTGTGCTTACTTATTATTGTCTGGAAAGAGCTTGCCTGCAGAGCTTGGCATAGCCATGCTGTCATGCTCTGCTCTGGATTGGCAGCTGCAGTCACAACAAAGTGTGGAAAACCTGTGGAAAACTGAGCTTTAAAACTTGTATTTCCAACTAGATCAGCTTTCAATTGATGAGAATGATTTTGTAATAATAATAAAGGAATGAAAAAAGAAAACTATCACAGCCTAGGTGTGCATATAGAAAGTAAAACTGCAAACGGGTCTGAGCAGCAGGAGTGCTCTCTCAGAAGGCCTTGGTGTGAAAGTTTAGGTCATGAGCCAGTAAGTACAATGGAAGAACTCCTTTCCTCCAATACCATCCACCCCTGCATCCAGGCCTTTCAAAACTGCAGTCACATACTCTTTCCTAGGAATGAATGATGGTTGCCTAGTGTAATAAAATATTCAACTCCACAACAATGCTTTATAAAGAAGCAGGTTCATGAATTTTTTAAATTATTTTGTAAATCACTCTGAAAGCTGACAATGAAGGCTAACACCTCTGCTGGTGTACAAGTGCCAAGTTATCCTCATATTCAGCCTGACACTGGGATTTGTGGGAAACATCCCCACTGATGTGTCAGAAAACTTCTCCTTTACCTGCTGAAAGAATTGCCCTCACTCTCAGTGCAGCAAACCCAACCCACGCACTGAGAGCTGCTCAGGCACTCGAGGGCAATTCTGTCAGAGGAGATGGTTTGAGAGTTACCTGATGGGATGTGTAAAGCTCAGAGGATGTGATATGTCTGCCTATGCATCAGGGCTGAGGGAAGCACAGGTAGCAAAGCTCATGAGCTACTTCCTGGCATTCCCGACAAGAAACAGGCAGTTTCAAGTGGGTTTGTTTTGCAATACTCATAGCTGCTTCTCTTCTTGGATAGAAACTGGTGGGTGGCTTCTAACCATTACCAGCAGTTATAGCAGTGTCCAGGTAATTTTTCATGGAATCAGAGAAATCCCCAGCACCAATGACTAGAGGAAATTTCCCCCTGGAGGATGACAATATCTGCAAAGCACTACAGACAGGAGTGTGCAGTGTGGGAGGAAGGGCAATGCTTTTCACACTCCCCTTCTCACTAAGTTCTTTTCCTCGCAACTGCCAGTTCTCAGGCAGCCTCGTGGTGATGGCTGTTCAACAGTGCAGCCAGAAAAGGAGGTTGTACCCATCAGCAAAGCTAAAAGTTGCTCACAAAGGTGAGCAACAGCACCTGGAGGAAGGTGGGAAACACACATATCATCAACCCAACATACATCAACACTTTTAGAAAAAGATTGGCTCCTATGG
>NW_008652115.1:270425-273769 GCF_000695815.1 Acanthisitta chloris | reverse complement strand
AAAGGAAAAAAGAACATTCCTGCCAAATGTCAGGGAACGATTGTCTGGAGAGGTGTTTTGCTGTGACAGCACTAGAAACCAAAGTGGCCAAATTTTTATTGTGTGGTGCTACTTAAGTGAGAAACTCCTCCTTCCCCAGCCCCAGCAGGGAAGCAGCACAAGTGACAGTGGGTTTATTGTGCATGGTTCTCCCGGGGCTGCTGCAGAAAGGGCTGACAGCCTCCCAGAGCTTGCAGCAGGGCACACTCTGGGTTCAAACCCTGCTGGTGACCCAGATGGAGGAGTTGTTATACAATGTTCTTTAATTGGCAATTTTCTGCTCTGTTCTCTTCTGCATCTGTTATTTATGTATCGCAGCTTTCCTGCATGCTGGTAGACAACAAGGAGCTACAGCAGTGGCATCCCCTCATATTTAAAACATTTAGACAGACAAAACCCCAAATTCGCATAACAGAAGGGTTCATTACACTCAAAGGAAATTTTGTTGCCGTACAAAACATTTCTCGGAGATGATAAAGCCCACATGGCTGCTGCACAACAACTACTGAGCAACAGAGGAAGAACAAAGAATAAAGCAAACAGCAAGATGCTCCAGCAAAGATGCTGACCCAATACAGCAGCTTCCAACACACAGAGCTGCAACCACAGCATCGCCTTGGAGTTAAGTGCCGATGAGCTTGGTGTTATGCCAACAAAATCATCAAGAAGCTGCATCTCTCCTTGTTATTAAATTGGGCAAGCAAACAAATGAAAGGAATCAAAGCAATAACAAAGGGCAGATAACCCCTGGGCTATCTCGTAAGCAGTGGCTGACAGATGTGGATTACTGAAAAAGTAAAGAGCTTGCCACTTGTATGTAATAAAGCCACAGGGATTTCAACAATACCCTTTTTGTTTTAAAGAAGAGCAAAGGCATATATTGTCAAAACCATAAAGCTTGCCACAGTGAACTGCTGCACTGTTTCTGAAGCTATATAAAGACATCACAGGCTTACGGTTTTGAAAGGAGTGACAGCTATTACATGCTGAAATGTTTCAGTGAGGCACTGCGTGGAGTAACTAAGGATCATGCAGGGAAGCATCATCTATTTGTTCCTTGACAAGAACACCTGGATGACCCCTCTGAATTGGTCAGTTGGACTTACTGGCCTGGACATTTATCACTGCTGCTGTTTTTTGTTGCTGGTTTTTTTTTTCCCCAACAAACTCTAGGAAAGCAGTATTTTAGTTTCATAAAGAACCCAGAGGTCGAAAAAAAGGTTGTCGTGCTTGTTTTCAGTTCTTGTGCTGACCAGGTATAATTTGTCATCTGAGGATGCAAGCTGCCATTTGAACTAGAACTTGTCTGAATTTTGGCACAATTTCTAGTAGAGCTGTAAAAGCTCCACCTGTCAGCTTCACTGCCTAGTCAGCTCACAGTGTCAAGGAAGCATTAAAGGTGTGTGTATTTGGCACCAGCGAGGCACTCAGTTTTGGGGCCCTCACTACAAGACAGACATTGAGCTGCTGGAGCAGGTCCAGAGAAGGGCAATGGAGATGGGGAAGAGTCTGGAGCACAAGTCTGATGAGGAGTGGCTGAGATACTTGGGGGCCTCTGCCTACAGAAAAGGAGGTTTAGGGGAGACTTCCTGAAAGGAGGTTGTAGCCAGGTGAGGGTCAGTCCCTTCTTACAAATGACAAGTGATAGGACAAGAGGAAATGGCCTCAAAGTTGCACCAGGGGAGGTTTAGATTGGGTATTCATATTTCTTCACTGAAAAGATTATCAAGCACAGGCTGCCTAGAGAGTTGTGGAGCCCCCATCCCTGGAGGGATTTAAAAGATGTGGAGATGTGGCACTTGGAGATATGGTTTAGAGGTGGTCTTGACAGTGCTGGGGGAATGGTTTGCATCACTGATCTTAGGGGTCTTCTCCAACCTAACCAATTTTATGATTCTATGATGTGCTCCTGTCTTTGTTGCTGTTGTAAGTCTTTAAGCCTTTCCCTGTCAAATTCAAACATGCACTGAGATATTCCTGTCTTATTTAATGCCTCATTTTGGTTTAGAACTGCTGTCTTTCTGCCTGTGACAAGCTCAATGTGAGGGGCATTGAATAGCAGCATAATAGGTAACTTTTTTCATACAAAACATATGTGTCATTTGATACACACACACGATCGATGCAACACAGGGAAAACCTACCTGAGGAACAATATGCTCCTCTGTTCATCTGTTTCTATTACCTCTATCTCTAAAAGCTTCAATGCAAAACGTGAGAATATCATCTTTAACAACCTGACACATCCTAAACTTCCCATATGGCACAGAGCAGATTTCTCTCTGTTCCTTCCAAGTACTGTTGTTCAGTCTTTCGTATCATAACCCCTCGGTGTTACCACTGGGAATTTTCAACAGGGCTGATTCCCAGTGATATGATGCATGAAACTTGATTCTAACCCTGAAAAATCCCATGATGTCCAACCTAACATCTCCCCCTGGATAGTTTTGGATCTTCTGCTGTGATGATTTGCTGGACATATTAAACTACAGCATTGTAACGTGTGGCTCCAAAGTTCCTGTTTGCTTTACATGATGTGAACCATAATCCCACAGCTACATGTAAGTGTGGTTCACAGTGAAGAAAACAGAAAAATATATTTAATGGTCAAAGTATTTCTAAAATGCGTTTCTGTTGCAGGAGTGTACCTATGGCCCAGGGAATTTCTTTGCATTTATTTGGGATAAGAGCCCATAAAGAGTTGACAGTGAGTCTGTCAAAGCTGATGTGCTGACTTTGGTGGTGGCCTGCAGAAGGTGCCCAGAGAAAGGCAGCAAAGCACCTATGGCTACTCTCTCTCTCTCTAAGCATTATCAGTACCCAATCATTCAAAATCCAGACCAATGCAACCTTAAACTGTAAGGATATGTATATTATGTCAACATGCATTATTTAAACTCTCTCACATTTCATCTGCCTCTTTCTCTTGTATGTCATGCCTAAATGAAACCATGAGATGCCATTTCTGCACTGGAAAATGAGCAAACAGCAGCTCAGTTCTAATAAAATCAAGCAGAACAGGTTCTACTAATAAGATGAAAGTTCAGAATTAAAACCTTATTAAGGAGAAATAAAAGAATGATTTTCCACTATATATTTTAACTAATATTTTTCAAAACATGACAACAACAACAAAAACAACACCCCTAAAAAGAGATAAGAAAATAGCAAACCATGGAGTAATTCCAGCAGATAAAAAAACCCCACTACAACATAATTTATAGGACCTCTGAATAAACCATATGAATACTGAAATAAATAGTCAGAAAAGCAAACAATTTGAAAATAAATTTACAGCAACTATT
>NW_008652115.1:247057-270388 GCF_000695815.1 Acanthisitta chloris | reverse complement strand
AGTGACTACACTGGAAAATATTGACATTAACTAACTTGAAAATATCTGAAATTATCAAATAAAACAAATATTACAACCACTTTAATAGGAAAAGTCTCCTGTTTCCTCCAGCCATCACATGATAAATCTCAGCCCACACATCAATTTGTTAGAAGGCAAGTCAGAACAATAACAAAGACAAACAGCCATTAGTGGACAAGACAGTTTCATCAAGCAAGATCTTACAAATAATATATTGTTGTTTGTCATCAAGACACTTTTAATACACCAGAGTCCTTTCCAAAAGCACCTATAATCAATCCCTTCTAATTTACAAACTCAGAAAGACTAGGAGAGTGATGGTAATTTCATATTTTACACACCCACAGAGGTTACGACAATTGATTCAGTTCAGCAAAGTACTGTAATGACTTTGAATGCACTTGAAAGATTTTTGCATTTGTTTTCTAGAGCTGTAAAAAAAGTAATTCAAACTCTGCCACATGGGCACAATTTGTAAAGGTTGTACACGAAAAGTATGGATTCAGTTCTGACAAAGACAGCTCTCATCTTATTATAACCCATCTGCAAGGCATGCTGGTCGCTGCACTAAAACACTTCGCTTCCCTTTGTTTGTGTTTTATACCATCTGAATAGATTTCAGAATTTCTACGGGGGGAAAAAAAAAAAGGTGGAATGAAAAATGGGTGACACTTAAACCCACTTCAGAACAACTGGTTTTTAGTCAATTCTTTTCATCAATGCTTAAAGTAAGGATATGCAACCTCTGCCCTTAGATTAACAACCCCCATAAAGATGAAAGCAATCAGAAGCCTCCGGAGCTCAATGCAAGATTTCCACCCATAAAACAAGACGGATGGCTGCGTGGTCTGCCTTTCACTGCCTCCAACTAGCCAAATGTAGCCAGCAAGGAAACAGCAGCCCTGCTATTTCTGCCCTCAGAATAGTATGAAACGGCTCAATTTACAAGATCATCAGATAACCGAGTTGAGTTTTTTCTTTTTGGCACTTTTTGAAAAGGTTTAGTGTCCAAAGTTGTAGCTTCTGAGGGGTTATGGCCTCAGAGCAGAAAGACATCAGTGGTTCCTGACTGCAAGATGAACCAAGAGCTGAATATAGAGAGATTTTTATTGGGTTTTTTTTTTTTTTCAGCATTTTAGATGAGCCTCACCAGATCCCAGCTAAGCAGACAAGGCAAGAACAGAGAAACTCCATCTGGTTTAGTGACAAAGAAAGGACTTGGGCCATCAGGGCTTGTTAGAGAAGAAAAGAAAGAAAAAGATACTCAGACATCATAACGCTGCACTTTAAATAGCACTTTTAACATATGGGGGAATCTCCTGGGTGCTGAGTCCTACTTTAGGAACCATCTTAGAGTGTTTCTTCTCTCAGTCACAAAGAAAGAAGATCAGTAGATCACTGCAAATGTGGACTACTCCCCGACCTGATGCGTCAAGCAGCAGAAACCTTCACAGGATCCTCTGGCCATCAAACAGAATTTTGTGTGTGCATTCACCCTCCTGGGGTAGTTTAAGGGATGTTGTAAGTTTTACTTTGGGGACAGAATTGCTTATGTTTATTTCCAGTGCTTGCTAGGAGAACACTGGATGCACATTTGAGCACGTTCTGCTCCGTGGGCAGCCTTCCTTTTGATGGGGACCATCTGCTGCGAGGCCAGGGCAGAGGGCATCCCCCTGCAGGGCCCCACACACCTGCTAAGGAAGGGATAACCCACAGTACCTGAGCAGCTCCACTGGTAAATGAAAAGATGTACAGGTCAGCTGAAGCAATTCTTTGTTAGCTCACTGATATCAAAGGAACTCCGCTCTGTCTGCTGAAGAGCTGACTCAATTTCAAATGAAATCTTTTCATTCATACTTAGACAGTTTTAACTGAAAGATTAAGTCACTGGAGAACTCTGTGCGGTGGAGGAGACACTCAGCAGCAGGAACTTGAAAACAGTAACACAGTGCTACTTTTTAAATACTCCTTGTCAGTCTGTCTTGTCCATCGGAAAGGACTTTTGGGTAGGTCCTGTTTGATACTGAGAGATGGTGCAGCTTCTGCCAGTATGGAATGGGATCTCATTGGATGATTTCATGCTAAGAATGGAAGCTATGAGAAAGCTACAAGCAAAAAGAACCCCAACCCTAATTAGATTAATGCTTAAAAACATGAAATCTTGGGTTTGGGGAAGACTGTGGCAATTGGGCATTGTGTTCAGCAGATCTAGAATTTCAAGTACAGTGTTTTGGGGTTTAAAAGCTTGCCTGGTTAGACAGCTGATGAAGTGAGAAGCAGAAATTGCTGCTTTCCTCTGGACCAAGGGAATCAGTGTCATGGAAGATAGTGTAGTAGCAAAGAGATGGTACTGGTAAGGGAACACACTTGAATGATTTTATGATTTATATTCTCCTCCTTATCTCTGACAATATCCATTCTCTGAAGATGAAACAGGAAACATACAGCTGCTGCATATATATTTATTTTCATTGTGTTCTAGCTTTCAGAGCAGTGCTGAGGCCCATGAAAATAATAACCTAAGGCAGCAAGAAGAAAAAGGCTGCACTCAACCTCTACAAGGTGTTCTCACCATGATGGTTAGTCCAAAACACTGTCCCCTATGTTTGACACATAGACTTCAAACAGTCCAAGGTGACTGGTGGCAAATTTAATTTACAATACAATTTCAAAAACATTATTTTTTTTTTGGTGTGGCTAGTTCAAAATTTAAAATAAATACAGTCTATGATTAGATACACAAAATATGAGCTGGCTTTGAAATCAGGGTAAATCACTCATGTTTTTGTCCCCCCAAATTCCTATAAAACAAGCACATTAGTGAAAAGTTGGCCTAGATGGGTCTCAGTACGCAATTCCAAGTCGAAAAAAAAAGATATACCGAGAATATTGGAACTTTTCTTCCTTCTTTCCCCAAGACACATGTGATACTCACAAGGCTGTTTTAAACCTTTCTATCTTGGAAACTTTCAAAAATACTTTGATAAATGAAGAACTTGAGATATTTCTTGAAGATCATGATATACTCACTGGGTTCCAAGCCTAGTTTTAGTTCCAAAGATATTGCAGTGGCTGGAAAGTGGTAAATGATTTTTTATTAGCCATAGACAAAAATCAAATTTCTGCCTCAATCTCCATCAATCTTTGTAAGACTCTGATGCAGTGATACTCTTTTATTGGCTAGACTAATGAACACTGGAGTCAGTTCCTTTGTCCTCAGTTGGTTAAAAAAGTTATTCAGGTCCTACTCTCAGTATTTCGAAGCTAATGGTCTGATTTCTGCCACCACATTGATTCCTGAGAGCTCTCCACTAAGGTTTTCTTTCTTATTCCTTAGTAACAGGTATTCCTTTACATAGAACATGAATGAATTGCTGAAGTGTCCCTACTGCAGCACCATTCAGCTGGTTTTGCTGAAGCTGAGTGTGCACCATGTCACTGTTTAGCGCCTTTGTCTTCTGGAGCTCAGGTAGGGGCTGGGACTTGTGAGAAACAGTAACAGCCAAGAGAGGAAAATTGCTGCCCTCAGCCTCCTTAAACAATATAAGCCCCTGAAGGTGATCTCCCTGCACCTACTTTACTTCATATTAAAAGAGCAGGTGCTGGTACACCATTAGTCACTGAAATTCATTGGAAGAGCTGCAGTTTACAGCTAAGGAAATGGCAACTTCTTAGTGGCTGTGACTCAAGCCCTTTGCTTGAAGGTCATTTGTTATTTACAAAATGCAGCTCTTTCCACAAATGCTCTGTTCATGGTCCCATATCTCAGACTGGATGGATATCCTCTCCTTTGCAGAGCATTTCAGAACAGGGGCATAAATGATGATGTGTTAATTTTCCCTGTGGGCTTTCAACCAAAGATACTTGACATAATGAATGTAGTAGCTGAACGAAGTAACGTAGATTAAAAAAACCCAAAGCATTATAGTCACCACTTCCTCCAGTAACAGATATTGTGGGACTATTAGTTTACCAATAGAACCCAAATTTCCCAAATTAATGACTGTTGGATTATTTGAGGAATAATTTTTTGAGACTATTATGCTGTGAAATGGCAACTAATTTGTAAGCGTCAGGTTTGGATATTTAAATTTGAGCTGTCAGCTTTTACAAAGCTCATATGTTCTGTTTTGAGGCTGTTAGATAGAACTTTTAGAGACCTGTGTAGGGAGTTATTATAAACAATGTCTATAGGATGCTGCCTGCACAAAAGGGTGATAATTAATAATGCTTGTGTGATGTTATCCAAACACAAGAGTGTTAAAAACAGGCCTAAATATATACTCAAGAAAATCAACCTAAGATAGTAGCCTTCCCTCCTTTCCCCCTGTTTTTGGATGATGACATTTAGTGCACAGAGATTTCTTGCACAGAGAAAGTGAAGGATGAGGAAAATTCAAAACACCACCCAGACTGTCTATTGCTCTTTTTAATTAAAAATAATTAAATGAATGAAAATATTCCTCCCTCCACATGGGAGTTCTTTTGCTCTGTCCAGCGTGGTGCCCAACAAAATTCCTGGTCCTGCATTGTTATTTCCAATCACTTTAGAAATAGATCCTACTAACAACCACATCCTTCTCTGCAGTAATTTATGTGCCAGTTCTTTACCAGCACTTAAATCACTACTAACTACTTCTAACCAACCATTTTTTTTGCCTTGAGATGTTTAATTATTCCAGGATAAATGGTACTAGTGAGGGATTCATGGGGAAACAGTAATTAGCAGTTCCATCTATCTCAATAAAAGAAAATATTATTATTAATTAATATCCATACAAGGAAGCAGAAGGAGTTTTTAAAAATCTACAATAGAGATATCTACAGGGGCCACATTTGCTCCGAGTGTCTCTTTGACAGGTGCCCATTTATTATTTTAACAAGCTGCGATTGTCTACATCTTCAATCACAGGAGGTCAATCCTTCATTCCTGTCAAATCTTTGATAACTAAAGTGTCTGTATTAATAACTAAAAACTGGAGAGAACAAGCTCAGAGAGCTCTAGTAGGGGGTCACATTGCTTGAAATTGCCAAACAGCAGCCAGCTCAGGAAAGGAAAGAGTTTATCACTGTGTGCTGTGCTGGTGATTAGTTTAGATATGCTTTGGCACAACTTGGCTGCCAAGCAGCCCTTCATGGCCAAGCAGCCTCTTTTTTTTACCACAGCAGCTTCCTTCTGCAGAGCAAGCTCCAGCTACATCTGTGAAGGTAAGGGAGAGGATTTTGAAATACCCAAATACTACTCGACCCATTGCAAATCTTTGACATGTGAAAAATAATCATACATCGGACACTTAAACACTGTAATGTAATACCCAGAAGTTACAGGCTCTCCTGGAGGAACAGGTGAATGTTTTACCCAGATTGTTAGGTTTTTGCATCCCCAAAGGGACACAACTGTCCCAGAAGGACTAAAAGGATAGCAAATACACAGATTTTCTATGCCCTTATTGAGAAGTTTACTTACTTTGAAGAAAATGGCACATGAGTTTCCTATTCCCTGACTGGTTTTGGAGCTAATAGCTGTGGAAGAATATGTTTGGGAAGGCAGAAGTTTGGCATGGACAGAGCTCAGGACCAAACCTGAGGCTAAGCACTTGGGTTACTTTGTGTACTCATAGGTTCTCCAGACCAACTTGTCACACCTATCACCCACATGTCAACATAACTGGTCTGTCTAAGACACTCAAAACAGTATGCCAGAAAAAGTGATCAGACCCTGGTGCTTTCCAGTTATAGAACACAGCCAAACAGCTTGCTCACACACACCATCTCCTCCTCTCATGACACAAACTCGTGGTGCCAGAAATGGTGTCAACTCATCCTCTCTCAGACTGCAGCCAACCTTCCAAATTAATTTGATTATCCAACTTGACTCCCAGAGCTTTTCCTACACTCTGAAGATTCTTTCCTCTGTTCCCTTCTTTACCTTTACACACACCACGTTTTCCTCAGCCACCTAAACAAAATAGAAAAGCTACTGAGTTTTCAGACCCTCCCTCAGTGGCTGCCCTAGGTGATGGGGTGTACAAATGCTGCTCATTAACTGCAGCCCTGGCACAGCTACAGCTGCTGGGGGACTGCAGGGTCCCCAGCCTCACTGCTCTCTCAGATGCTCAGCAGTACTGGGGAGCACCAGCAGTTTCTGAGGATACAGCATAAAAAACAACCCAGTGTTTCTAACAGTATAGGAACAGGAGGAAGGTAGTTGTCTTATGTGAACGTAGTTATGAAGTCCTCTAGGCTAGCTGTTTAGTCTTCTAGGAATGCAGAGTTTAGTAGTAGAGGAGACTTCTTTATTGCCCCATTAGTCATCAGCTGGATTGAGTTTAGCAGTGGGTATGTTGACAAAGTTGACGTTAGCAGTCTGAAGCTGTAAGGCAGAAGACACAGCACAACAAGCTATGTAGGTACAAGTGTGGTTAAAATTAGAAGTGAACTTGAAAAATCTTGGATGAGTCTTCACAGGTGAAACCTGAGGTTTTGTTCCTGACTTTTCTGGTGGGCAGTCAAGTCGTTTCTCTGACTTTGTTTCCTCCTTTGCTCTGTAAAGCAGCAGTAACAGTGCTGACCTCTTCTGCCAGGCATTACATGAGAACTAGCTCAGTTCTAAGGATATTGCTTGTATCACAACTACAGATTTCTTTTTAATGGTTTCAAACTGTGGCAAGTGCTGTACAAACACACAAAGAGATACAGTCCTAAACCTGAATTAATAAAGTAGCAATCTGATAGAGAAGGAAAGTTTATTCTTAAGCATGCCTCAGCCTTATATTAGAAGAGAAGGATCACTCTCTGTTCAAAGTGAGTGGATGACTCTGTTTAACCACCCCTATTTCTTGATCTTACAGATCTGATTTGGAAATCTCCTGGAAGGAAACTTTCCAGCCAGCGTTTGACGAAATTTCCAAGGTTTTGCCTACACATGAGTTTTAATTAAAAAGCGAATTGGTCTTCACTGAGGTTATTTTAATGAGCGTAGCCCAACAAAGAACATTGACTGTTCTATAGCAGAGGGAAGCAAACAGAAAGAAAATGCCCTTGCTCTTATGCTGCTCAGAGGAATTTCGTCCTTCTCACGTCTCTCACATTACCTACTCTTCTCATTTCCATATTTTTGTTTTCTCCTTCGCTTCACTCCGTGGCAGCAAATAATGCTGAACGCCGATGTCGTTGTATCCATTCATTCACATATCATTTCTCTGAGCATCGCACACACACGCTTAGCTTTTCCAAACACAAATCAAGGCTGGTTACCTTAATTACTCATGGATTTCTGAGGTGCACAGGTGAGATGGGCTTTCACTACCCTGCCCATGTTAAAAGAAGTAGCTAAATCTACAGATTCTTTCAGTGTCTGCTCAATGCACAGTCCTAGCACAGATGAATCCTTGTCAGAAATAATTCGGTTTGCCTGAACAAGGAGTTTGAGAGGGTGACATTATTTTTAAGTCAGCAGATGAATAATAATCTGACTGATTGCTTTGGGAGGAACACAATAAAAGAAAATCCAGTGACTTTTTCACCCAATTTACTGTTTCTGGGAGTATCAAAACAAAATTGAGATGTGTTATTGTAAGACGTTATCTGTAAAAGGAGACTCTGGCTTCTCTTTCAAGTAAATTGGTAGCACAGTATTCACAAAAAAAAAAATACACCAAGCAAAATGGCAATGCTAGCAATGCAGCAGTGCTTAAATTTTATGAGAGTTAGATTATCACTAGGTACATAAAAATGAGCGGGAAATCTGCAGTCAACAAGAGCTTGGTGCATAATTTCTTCTCCTCTCTCACCAAATGGCTCCAGGTCGGAACACTTCATTTAAACAGAAAGACAGTGACAAAAGTGCTGACTTGTGGTAAATGTGTGCAACACAAGCAGATTTAACACTGCTAAAGAAGTTAAAAGAAATGTGAGACTCTGGGGCTGCTTTAAAAAAAGCATTTCTCTACATAATAGTTTTGGTCAGAAGGGAGTGCTGGAGGCCTCCACTCCAACCTGCTGCTCAAAGCAGGTGCAGGTAGAGTGAGGTCAAGGCTGTGTTCAGCCCAGTTCAGGATATCTCCAAGGATGGAGAGGCCACGACCTCCCTGCACTCCTTGTTGATCACCTACATGGGGAAAAAACTCTTATGTATGTCTGGACAGCATTTTGCAGGTCCACTTTGTGCTTTTTTTGCCTCTTGACCTTCCACTGTGCACCTCTGAGAGGAGCCTGGTCCCATTTGCTTAGGCAGCTGTAGACCCTGACCCTGCCTGACTCTCCTCTGAGCTGAACAAATGTCTCAGCCTCTCCTCTCACCTCGTGTGCCGCAGCCCCGGCCACCTTGGCAATCCTCTGCTGGGCTTGTTCCATTTTGTCAATGTCTATTTGTACCCACCACAGCACACACAGCTCCAGATGTACTGTCACCAGTGCCAAACAGAGGGGAAGGATCACTTCCCTCACCTGCTGGCTCCACTCCTGCTCACACAGCCCAGGAAGCTGCTGGCCCTCCCTGCTGCAAGAGCACACCACTGCCATGTGTCCTGCCCGTCCCTTAGGTCCTCTGACAATATTGTAGCTTAATTAAAAATAACTGCTGTTGTCAAAAAGGAAAGCAAGTTCACAATCATTCCAGCTCCACTGACTAGCTCACCATTCCCTATACTCAGGATTGGTTTGCTGTTCTCTACACCTGAGACCTCTGAAGAGCAACACACACTTGATGGGGTTACAAGGTTCCTTCTGATGTTTCATAAATTGGGCTTGTCTGAAGAACAAACTAGATTCTTCCCCCAATACTTCTTTTTCAGAGAAAAAGGAAAGAAATACTGCAGTTTCCACTAGTCTGAGCAGAACAGTATTTTAAGTTCCAAAGAAACAACTTCCTTCAGTGCACATCTCGTCGTAAGCAAATGCTTAAGTCCAGTCTGATTCAGCAAAGCTTTTAAGCATGTGTCTAAGTGTCATTGCCTTTGGAATGAAAGTTAAGTGTGTGCTGCTATGCTTTGCTGAATTTTGGCCTCACGCTATATAAGAAAAGGATAATTTGGCTCATTATATTTTGTGAATGACACAATGCCCCTGAACATTAAAGTTTATATCTATTTGCATATATATGTGCAGCATTAGGTTTGGCTCTCAACTCTGTAGAGATCAAAGTACACATAGATCCTTAGAGACTATCAGACAGCAATGACACTGCAAAATAAATTATAGGCACTCTCCCTCTACATCTCACTGTGTCCAGCTGCACATTTCCTTGGGTTCTTTTACTGCCCTTGAATGTGTCTTGGTTTCAGTTATTGCATAAGATCTTCTTAGATGAGGCTTATGAAACAACCACTTCACTCCCAGCAGTGAAACAAAGCTCACTTTTAGTAAGAATATTTTCTGAAACTTGAAGAAGTAAAAAAAAAAGGAAGAGAAAATTGTTTTCTCACGGGTTATGCTCAACTGTTTCCAAAGGTCTTGTTTGGGCTTTTAAATAACTTTCTTCAGAGGACAAAGAGTGTGAGGGTGGTCTCTGAGCAAAGCATATCCTCACATTCAAGGTGTGGCCTCACCAATGCCAAGTACAGGGGGATGATCACTTCCCTTCTCCTGCTGGCTACACTAGTCTTGGTACAGGCCAATGTCATCTTGGTCTGTCTCAAGAACTGGGCAAGGAGGGCAGGAAAGGGCTAGAGCACATGAGGAAGGGCTGGGGGAGTTGAGTTTGGTTAGCCTTGAGAAAAGGCTCAGGGGTGACCTCATGGCTCTCTCCAACTCCCTGACAGGGGGTTGTAGAGGGATGAGGGATGGTCTATCCTACCATGGCTCAGGGAGGTGGTGGAGTCACCATCCCTGAAAGTGTTTCAGAGGCATCTGGATCTGGCATGGGAGGATATGGTTTATGGGCTCCAGCAGTGACAGGTTAATGGTTGGCCTCAATGATCTTAGAGTTCTCCTCCAACCTTAACAATTCTCTGATTCACATTTCTGGGCAGATTTGATGCCTTTCTGCAGTTCTCAATTGCTGTGAGTGTTAATTCATTCCGAAACTGTGTTACTGCTCAAAGCATTCCTGTCACAGACACAGCATGCACAGGGTGTACATTTCCACTCTCACTCAGAGAAAGTGTTTGTGACTGGAAGCATGAGAAAGTCGAGCCCGAGTTGCTCCACCGCAATACCTAATTGCCAATGCCCCCACACCAGTCTCTGTGTAAGAGCTCCTGCCTGGCACACTGATGGGCTCTGACATTCTTTTCCTCTATCAATGTCAAATGGTTATTTGTGCCTTTAATGATAAATTACCAGTATTGGCTTTGTGATTATATCTGACTGCACTTGGGATGGAAATTTAAGAACAGATGGAAGAGCCAGGATATTCAACTCCTTTCAAGGTTTCTCTATGAGGTAAAACACAGCATTTGAAAACTCTAGACTCAACTGATCACAATGTTTAGCTGATTTTTTTATTTTTAAATGAATTATTAGTCTGTGACCCCAGAAAACTGAAATTATCTTTTCATCTGCTGAAAAATATTGATCAGGAAAGAAATGGGCCCTTTCCCAATCCCATATCTGCATACCAGATCCAGAACAACAGGCAACGGCAGATGAGAACAGCAGAATCTTTGACCCACCTGGAAAGATAGTCCATAAAAACACTCTTTTTCCCAGTGTCCTGTACACTTTCCTCCACCCACTGAGCTCACACCACACAGGCACTGAAGGTGCCTGACCTGCACTATGATTCCTCATCTCAGAAGCTTCCAGCTGGCAGGTGAGTGCTTGTTGCAGGCAGAGCAGGTGGTTGTGGAGGGCAGAATGATGAGGTGGCAAAACAGCCATGGTTAATTAGGTTATTTTGCCTAGATAAGAGCCCTGCAAAGTCTGAGCCCTCAGCAGAGAAGCCCAGCATGTGGTACATGCTGTGACAGGGATTAGGAGCACTGCTTTGCAGCAGATTAGCCACTGTCCCCATTTTTTTCATCCTGCAGTGGTGGCAGGAGCAGCAAACTCTGCTTTCCAGCCTAACTCCATCACCAGTCCCTTCCTGCCACAAGACACCTAAACAAAGAGCCTTTGCAGACTGCTTAGGTAGGCTTAGATATTTCAGTCTCTGAACTCTAACCCCTTATCAAACGATGCAATCCTCTACAACTGAGAACAGGTATGGGAAATTTGGCCAAACCAGGTCACCTCTGGATTAACATTATTCCATCTCACTAAGTCTGGAAAGGTGTCTTTGGCGATGCTGGTAGCTGCTTCCAATATATAATCTGTTATTTCTTAACATGTCAAGCCCTACCCAAGAAAGTTTAGCACCAGCTCTGTGGTATTCCAATCATTCACCAAGTTACCTCTTGAATGTATTTCCAAATATCCCTTGGAACTAAAAACAAACACACAAATCAAATCCCACTGTATCCTGCTGGTGTCCTGATACCACTGCATCTTCCTTACTGCTTAGATTTTTTTCATGCTTCTCCTCTATTTCTCCCTTGAGATGCAAATTTAAAGTTCTTTGAGAACAGGAACATTTTTCCCTTTTTAAGGTACAGTGCCTTGCCAAATGGTGTGCTGCTGTTTGATTAGGGCTTTAAGCTCTATAACAATAGAAATAAATGAGACTAAAAGTATGCAGTTCAATATTTTACAGCAACAGTAGTTTTTGAATTCTGCAATCAAAGTTTAACCCAATCTCTGTCTAGACAGAAGCTCTGTGGGCTGTGGTACCTAGAGGTACCTGAAAGCTCACGTGATTTGCAATCCTTCACTGTAGTTTTCAGAGTTTTTCAAACTTGCACAGTGTGAATTCTTTCTAAGGACAAATATCAAAAGATGAACAGGAACAGGGTGATTTGTGATGAATAAATCTCAGAAAGTTCAGAACCTATGCTCTAATGGGACATGCACCACAGATTTTGAAAAGCTATCTGAAACTGTAGCTAAATTCATATTTTGTAAAGCAGAGTTTAGGGACCATACTCTTTTTTGCCCAAGATGAATTTGGTTGTGTCACTCCATAGAAAGCATATCATAATTTAGATTAATGCTCATGGCTGAGACAGAAACATTAGGTAATAGTAGCAAAATGAGGGAAGTGAATCTTGCAATCCAAAATAAGATTTCAATTCTCAGTGAAAGCTACAGATAATAGAAGGAATATTCATGTGGTTTATTATTTTATACAGAGTTTCCTATCTACCCCTAAAAAGGATTTTTCTTAATTTAAGAGAAAAAGGAAAAGAGCTTTGGATTGAACTGCATAATCAGTGAACCAGACAATCCCAAACTGCTCAAGCATATCCGACATCTGCTTGAAGAACTTGATTGCAAATAGCAGGAGAGAGTTTCCATTACAGTACACACAGAGCTGGGTTGGGAGAAGCAGCATTAGAAAGTGTGATTCCCATTTAGTAATTATGCCTTGATTGTTGTTTATATGTTTGCTCTACTGTAACTTGCTTGCCTTATGGTGGCACTACTGCTAGAGAAAACACAAAAGTAATTTAGTTTTAAAGGGGAAATGAAAGTTTTAAAGCAGTTTAACATTTCTGTGAAACTGTAATGATTGGAGATGACTGGATGGAGTCGATAAAGAGGACTAATTTCAATAGTAACTCATGCCTTAATTCTCCTCACAGCAAACAACCTCCCTCCCTCCTTTCTGGCACACAATATAAATACTCTTTACACCACAATCAATAGAATCTGGGAGAAAAAAATAAAATCACTTTTATTCCTCAGGGGCTTCATAAAGACCAAATTTCCCCAAAGCTCTTATTTACTCCTATGTAAATGACATTGGTTTTGCAATGAGGTGTAATCACCAGCACATCATTCATGTACTCTTCCTCTCTTCTAGATTTACCACCCAGTTTCTCCACTGGCGTCGCTGATCTCAGAAGAGTTAGGATGTGATGCCAAGTCTCTAGTAAGCACTGATACCAGTGATTACACTAAAACAGTTACTATAACCAAGACATGACCCCACAGAGGACAGTCAGGGACACCAAATGATCATGCAGACATGGGAACATGCTGTAACATCAGCTGTTCCTCACATCTCTAGAGAAATGCAGTGACTGAGTGGAAACTTCCTGAAGTTCTCCTCCTTCCAAGGTAGAGAAATGCAGTGACTGAGTGGAAACCTGAAGTTCTCCTCCTTCCAAGACATTTTCCCCTCTTCATCTAACACATACCTGATCACGTGTGGTGTGGTGGGTGTACCAGTGACCACGTCTGCTGGGTAACTGGCATTTCTCCCTCTGGTTTGGTCCAGCTAATGGGCATTTGCTCAATTCCACGTGTTACAGCTTACAGCATTTGGCCTCAGAGAATATTGTGTGATTAACGCATCAAAAGACTTGTCTTCAAATCCTCCTCCCCTCACTTTCCAGCTTTTTATTCTCTCAGTTACATTTTCTCTTTGTTCCTTTCTGCGAACCCTAGTGTAAATGTTTTTTGAGTAATTAATGTGTCAAATACCAGACCTGAATTTTCATGGGCAATTAGTGGGCTGAGTAAAGCCAGCAAAATGCATTTCAGTTTTAATAGTGAATTGTGGCTCATTTGCTGTTTTGCAGAAATATATCCTGGAATACTGAGAGCTTCCTGAGCCTGTACACTTTCTATTTGTTTCATCTACCAAAGCTCCAGCTCCTTCTCTATTTTTCACCACATACAAGATGCTGCTTGTAGTCTATTACAATTTGCATATTGTCCTTCTGCCTCATCGATAATTGATCAGGTTAACATCTGTTTTCTGCTGCTGCCAGGAGAAACATAGTTGTTTCTACAGGACTCTGTAATTCCTCAGGCCCCCACAAAACTGCACTTCCCCAAAAGAGAGATGCCTTCTGCCCCCCATAGCAGCACGAGGCACAGAACACCACATGCAAAGTGGTAAGTAAGATGCCTTCTGCCCCCCATAGCAGCACAAGGCACAGAACACCACATGCAAACTGGTAAGTCTGTTGTAGGCAATGCAAGAATATTAGGAGTAGTCTAGGTATTAAATAGGAACTCCACACTCCTGTGGTCCTCCAGCATAAGACATTTATTATCAGGAGAGAAGGTGAAGGCTTGAAAAACTGCCTAGAAAGAAGTGCTAGTGTGAAGTTTTACCAATGGGACATCTATTTCCAGTGAAATTTAGAAGTGTGGAAACTACATTGCTTTGATGTTACAGAACTGTTAGAAGGACTTTTATGCTCTCCACTGTTTCTGGGGATTTAGCTGTCTGATTCAAAAAATACCTGAATCCGAATCAGTTCAGCTTAGAGACAAGCAGTCAAAATGATTAGCAAGGCAAGGAGATGGTTTAGTCTCAAGGACACAGCATACTAGTCTGACTGGCACAATCCATCACAGGTTAGATGCATCATAATTGTACACCACAGATTTGTAAATAATCTCTTTCTTGGTGTCTATGTTGACAAGGAATAATATATGTGAGAGCTCCCTTGTTAGGTTGCCTTCTGTCTAAACAGACCATCCTGACACTTAAGTGTACCCAGTGCATCTTTAGGAGGTTCCTAAGGAGCACCAGAGGAGGATGAGATTGAACAAGGCAATAGGGCAGAGGCATGCCATGACCTGAAGGGCACTCTGTCCTTCCCACCCAAAAAAAAATGCCCTTCTTGGGTACAGAGAAAAGATTAGAATAGGAAGTGTGCAATTAGGCTTTCAGTGTGCTGTTCTATTTTCCTAGACACAGTGTGCCTTTGAGGGGATAGATTTTCTGTCATTAACCAGCCTGCCACTCTCCTTGGAATCTACAATTTTAAGCCCACCGACATAAATTCCTATTAGCAACAACACAGAAATGCAACACAGAAATGAATACAATATCCCATCAACGCCATTAGGCCCAAAGTGTTTTCACTCAAAGGTAGGAAGAGTAAGGGAAGATGACTGTCACACAAAGAGCACATGGGAGAGAGGAATGTGCAGATCATGTTCTGATCATCCATAAAAAAAGAATGAAGATTTAAAGCACAGTTACTGAGGAGAAGACAATGACTGCTATAATTTCAGAGAGATATAATTTGTCAACACAATGTCACATGGGATGACAATTTCTAAATGCAATTAGTAGCTCCTGGTGAACAGTTGGAGACAAAAATGCAACCACTCTATTGCTTTGGAATGGACCAAGCACCAACATCAGAGAGTGAAGCCCTCTGCAGGAACTTCCACTTGACTTGCCTGACTTTGTATCACCACCCCAGGGTCCACCTGTGCAGAACACCATAACTGAACCCTTTTCTCACCTGGATGTACCTGTTTGTCAGGTACCTGGTGTTGAGTGCTGTAAAACTCCTGTTTTACGTACACAGGAATACCAAGGTTACATGTCCACATTTCACCTACTCCATGCATGGCAGTACAGGTCTTTCCACAGATGTGTACATCAAAAACCCCAGAAATTCCTTCCAGAAAGGAGAAGATCTTTCTCCTCGGTTCAGATACATGATTCATAACCCTCTCCTTCCTCCTCAAGACCTATACTGTAGGCAATAGCACATCTAATAAACTTAAGGGAAAATAAAATACATCAAGGAGGATCAAGCAGAGTTGCAGCAGTCAAACCCCACACCAAACATGCAGGCAGGTCCCTGCTACGAAGCCAAGAAACAGACAAAGAAAAATGAGTTGTCAAGGAGATGATTCTACTGAAGAGACTCCTCCTGGAGCTGGACATCTGGGTGCTTCACATGCCAACTTTAAATCATCAGTCAGCTGGTTGGGGGGGTTGGGGAGAGCAAAGCAGGAGTAAATGCTCACTGCCAGGGCTGGGATGGGTGTCTGCATCATGGACCCAAAGCTGCAGCTGTGAGCTGCTGCCTCTCCATTTCCAGTGTCTGCTCAGCACGAGGGGAAGGGGCCAGAGCAGCACCATTGCACTTCACTTACTCTAAAAGGCTTCTCAGCTGCTTTTTGCAGATCCAAGTTTCATTTTAAGGCGATAACTCTTGGGTGTTTACCCATTAAGGCAGTAGGTCTCAATTTTCTTTTTGAATTTCACAGACCCCAAAGTAAAGCCTATTTGTATGGATTACAAGAAAACAATAATGAAAGTGATCATTGCTCCAGACAAATATAAACCCATATCCTGAGACAGGCAGGCCACCTACAGGAGAGCTTCAGGCCAGCTTCTCAACCCTACATCCTCCCCTTTTCCAAACTATTCTGAGCTTTCTGTATTTTCAGAGCAGTGCTCAGTGTATTTCTAGACAATTAAGACAGTCAACCATATGCACAAACCTTCTCCAGAGAAATTGTCTTATAAACCCACCTTTTTCACCTACAATATACATTTTCAGCACTTGGACACAGAACCTTCTGATCATCACATGGATATCAACAATGTATGTATTTGTGTTATCAGTACTGGAGTCTCAGCTCTAAACTCTCAAATCAGCCTTTGAAGGATCCAGAACACACAGAAAAAGTATAACATTCAAACATTAAGCAAAATCAAAGTACTTGGTACTTTGTGTGTACAGGAATCTGAAAATCCATGCAAGAGTGTAAATATCCTGATTACTGCAGCTGGGGAAAAAATCTATAGCATGGAAAAAATATCATGGTTATAATTTCAGCTTTGAGTGAAGTGCAAAAGATCCTTCTATGATGGCAGGGTAAGGATGTCATTCATCTTCAGTTTCAGCAATAAGCCTGAATTTTCTCTCTTTTCAAGCCTTGTTCATCATATGCACCACACTCAGAGCTTGTGTTTTTCCTTAGTTTACTGATGGTCTTATTATATCCTTATTCATGAGAGAAGCACTTTATTCCCCTAGTATTAAAACTGTCTTCTGTGAAAGGGGAGAGGCTGTGAAGTGAGGTGTAATCTACCATTTCAAAGTACTGGAATAACTTTGGTTATAAATCTGCAGCATTCTGAGTTTTTTACCTAAAGACAAGGAGACTTACAACCAGCAAAAAAGCAAAGGCCCAGTTAACCTACTCACCTACATAAGGGAAGACTGACAAGTATACAACAGGGAGAGCACTGCTGCACATGAAATATGTGTTGGAGATGCATTAATGAGTGTGGCTCGGAGTGACTGTGGTTGTCTACCTCGATTTCATGCTCCACTCAAACCCAGCAGTGTGAGTTTCCCACCATGTCTATTTGCTGATCAGGTTTAAGGTGAAGACTACTGAATATTTCTATTTGAAAGGAAAGGTGTCTACACAAAACAACGTTTGAGTCAAATACATACAGACTATCTTGATGTCCTTCTAAGTAATGTAAGAACAAATACAAAGCTTTTAAAGTGACCCTTTAAGCCAAGAAATCAACATTAGCTTCCTTTACACTACTAGAATATTTAGCATATAGTCCACAGCCACATTTCCAACGAAATCAATGGGATGCTTCCTTTTTTTCAACCCCAGAACAGCAGATTCTCTGTCCCTGTTACTGAAATTCACATGACAAAGATTCTGAAATCTATTAAATTAGTCTGCCAAGAAGTAGTCAGTTCCCAGTGACAGGACACAGAAACCATTGGTTTCTGCTCATGAGATTATCAGCTGTCTTCTCCATAAAGATTATGAAAACTATGAAACAATGTTCAAGTTTCATTTTTGTTTGAACTCAGAGCTATCAGGGAACTGGTCAGCTCTGGAGCCCTTGTAGTTATCAGCACTTCATCCTACTAACAAAAACCCCCTGGAAGTTCCAAGAATATATCAGGAAAAATACCAAATTTGCAGCACCATTGAAAAATATTTCCTGAACCTGGACAGAAACAAAAACATCAGACTCAGATAAAAAAGTTCAGAGACATAAATCAGACTTAACCCTCACTTGCACCTTCTATTAAGGCTTAAACCTAAAACTATGTGCTATTAGCTTGGGTTTCAGTTTAAAAATGAGCCAGCAATGGCACCAGTAACCAAGCAACAGTAATTGCTTCTCTGAGATTAAACCACAACATGACATTAAAGCTCTGCTACTGAACTTCCCCACAAAGGTGCAAAATTTTTGCAGGCAGAAGTTAATTATGTAGAAGGGCAATTTCAATTTAAGTTGCAAGAGTCTCGGAGCTGTACAGAGGCAGGAAACAATGAGGTCAAGAGTTCAGCCTACCTGAGTTTTAAATCTAGAGGAGGATTATTGCAGCTTCCAATGTATAATTGATGCATCCAACCTCTCCAAATAATTCCAACTAAATCAAAATAAATGACCTTTAAATAACTGCTCTTCAATAATATTATTGGACTCCACCAATTTTACTGGGGCTGTGCTTGTTAGACTTTCACTTCTAAAGTGGCACTACTACCATGAATAAGAACTGGAGGGCATTGTGGATATTCTAACCAACCAAGAAAGTTCAAGCTCCTCTTTATGAACATTCAAACCTATTTTAAGACAACAGGGCCCTTCTGTTTACAGATATGAAATGATTCCTTTGAGCTAAGTATCTCAACTTGAGAGTACTTTACAAAAATATCCATCTTTTCCACTAACACATTTAGATTTTTGAAATATAAATTAATTACAAACAAAGGGTGAAGCAGCTTTTTTTATTTAAGAGTGATGTGATTTTCAGGTACAAAAAATCTAAAGCCATATGTAGGTTCTAGGACAGTTTTCTGAGGTTAGCTAGAAAAAGCAAAGTGACATTTTGCAATCCACAATATCTTTCAGTTTGATATAGATGGATGGAACAGAGCAAATGTCATCTGGAGCATCAGCTGAGTGCAAAGGAAGTGAGAAGAGGGAGGTGAAAGGAAGCACTTCTGACAAACCCTGAAGGCAAACCAGAACCCTGGAATAGCTAAAAGCTTATCAAACTTGGAGCTACTTTGCCATGGTTTTCCTCCATGAGCTCTGACAAGACTATTAGGTCTTTTATGCTTCTGTTCTCCATCTGAAAAATGAGAATATCACTTTTCATTTCTCTCCCTTGGAGGACAGAGTGGAGATAAATCCACAGAAATCACAGAAAACACTACAGCCATGAAATCTGAAGTTCCTGAGACAAACAAGTTGGACAGAAGGATAAGGCAAAGCTCAAGAGAGCCTGAGGAACAGACATATCTCAGAAATGGAGTAGTGGCTGATGGTTTCATTGCAAATCAATGACACACTAGATGCTAACATTTGGTGTGGGGTTATGCTGACTGTGGGTTTTAGATGGATTACAGTCTGAGCAATGGAGCCTGTCCCTCTGCACCAGGCTGAGGTCATGGTGCTCTCTGCTGAGGACACCATGAGTCTCACCCCAGGTGGCAGATATTTTTTGCTCCCCAGCCACCTTCCTAGCTGCTGAGAGCAGGAGTGGCTCCTGCAGCACACTGAGCCATGCCAAGAGTCTGTTGCTTAAACAGTTTCCTCACACCAGAAGGCATAGAAGCATTTTTGTCACTTGCACAGCAGTTGCCATTAGGAAGTCAATGTTTGCCAACATATCAACCCAGTAGGCTGCAATTGTTCCATATGCTTAGAATATGGTATTTCTGTGGTAAGCATCAAATACCCAAATGCTAATAGTGACTGTTCTCCAAATATTGTTATTTTAACTCCTTTCTTAGAGCCAAGAAGGAAATGGACTTCTCACCCAACTCCCCCCCACTGCTCTTCTATAAAATTCTCTATTTTTTTTTAACAGGGTTAATGATAAAACAATCCTGTCTCTTGCTCTTGTCGCAGTTCCTTTTCATGTCCACTTTTAACAAGACAATAAACACTTTGCTTCTGCAGTATGGGGGAAGAAATCAATGTGTCCACTGCCTGATACTCAAGTGATTGTGTATGATGAACAGTTGAGACCTAGAACACTTGCTTTGCCAGGAAAGAGTTCATTATGTCAAAAGTAACAGAAGCATCCAATATTTCCCAGCTGAACAGAGAAGATGATAGTGTTTAGATGAAACATCTGGAACAGATACTCAATTCACAGCTCCAGTTCACACATATTAAGCTTTGACATACTAATATTAGTATTCCAGTGTCACTGCTAATTGGAAGATCACTGTTCTGAGAGTTTGATTTAAAAAGAAATGTGACCAACAACAAACTCATGCAGTTGAATGCAGCATGGCCTCCTGGCCTGGCAGGGAAGACTGAGGGAGATGAGTCCCTCAAAGGTGTGTGTATGCTCAAGATATTTGCTTTTGAAGAGGTGAGAACTGCAGTGAAACCTGAAGGAGCACAAGTCCTTAGCTGAGTTTCTCACCATTATGCTGCCCAGGTGTGAACTAGACCCTCACAGGCAGAGCACAGGAACTGACCTCAGGGGCTGAACTTATGGGTTTTTGCTTTCCCACAAAATGACCAGGACCTTCTTAGTGATAACAAACCACCAAATTTTAATTGTGTTAGCTGTCACATTAGGCTTGTTGGATTTTGTATTTGCCCTCCTTCCTAGAGGCAAGCTATTCCACTTAAATTTCAAGCACAGATTGCAAAAACATTCCCATTGGCCTCATGAACAACTAATGTTCTTAATTAGAGACAAGTAAACTAAACAGAAACCAGCCCAGTCTTCAGACCAAAGTTTGAAGTGAAATTCCTTATTACCAAAGAAAATTAATTTCTGCCCCAACTCTTTTTCTTTGACATCTCTGACCTCTCCCTTATATAAAGAACTCTTTCTGGCTGACACATTGTGGAGAGAACACCCATAATGTCTTAAAAACCTAACAATTGTGATACAAGGTTTGGATGCTTCCTGGGTCACTGGGTAAAAGCCATTGTCAAGAGCATTCTGGACACTTAAATTTCTTTGAAGTTATGTTCAGTCCATACATTCTTGATGTCTATCTAAATGGCCAATTTTGTGTTGACTCATGCTCCTCACATTGGTGATACCTCATTGTAAAAGATTCAGGTGATGATAATGACCAAACAATTTGCTTCGATTAAGGTATTTCTTAGTTTTTAGTACCACATCACCTGCTACAAACCTCCTGACACTGACCCTCACTCCTCTGAAGCCTGAGGTCTGCAAGAGATGTGTGCTACAAGAACCACTATGTGCCCTGCAGCACATGCCAAGCCTTGCAAGAATGACTGAATGAAGCCATATTATCAAAGATATAGAGACTGAAGGAATAAAACATATTTGAAATGAGTTTCTCTGGTTCTGGCCAGGTGAAATAATATTTAAGGGCTTGGAACAGGGGGCAGAGGAAGCTGGAAGTGTGCACTGAAGAACAGGCAATGGATGCCAAAACCTGGCACCAGTTTGCACTCTCTGCTCACTGTTTGACCTTGAGAGCCTCCCCGCCTCCTCAGCCTGGCAGAAAGGCTCTCACTGTATTTTCTAAGCCACTTCAAGATCTGCATAGGAAAATGGTTATTATGTAATTCCCATTCATCGAAATATAAGCAAAATCAAAATAACCATCAATGTCAGATTATAGTTTTATAGCACAACAACACAAATAATGTTTGCTCTCTCTGTAACACAAACCCATAAATCCTCAGTGGATTAACCTTTCAGAAACCCTTGCCAACTGTTCCTGCCACTACGGCACAATTCAAAATCTCAAGCTGCCAAAGAGCTCTGTTGCTGTTTTCAGAACACTGCAATCAATCATGTTAAGGAAGGGAAGATGAGAGAGCAGATTAAGCAGAGAGAGAAATGTTAACTTCAGAAGTAAGCATCTAACTTTAGTTGTTATTGGAAAGAGCCAAATATAACTCAGAAAACTGAGAAGTTCCCCAATTTCCCCTGCTTGCATAGAGGATCATTTCAGCTTCAGCAGACTCTTCATCACACAAATGTGTCTGTCCTACAGCACAACTTGTGCTTTAAAGATGTGCAATCAGCACTAAAACCAAATGCCACAGATGATAGCACCCCCTACAAAAGCTTCAGCTCCTGGAAAGACCAAGAGCATAAATTCTCCTGTAAGAGCTCACATTCAAAAGTGCTTGTTGATGCTACATCTGAACTAACCACCTGTGATTGCCCTTAAATTAGTCAGACAGCAATGTAGTCATGCCCCAAGGTACTCATGCCCCAAGGTACTCAATGTGAGCTGCAGTACCTGCCCAAGAGCCAGAAAAGTCCTCCAGGCTTCTCATGCCACAGGGAATTTCCAGCAAGACCAATCTTGTTATGTTTTCTTTTACTAAATCTGCTAATTTTCCTTTGTATTCCATAACTCTATAGATAAACAAGGATCACAGCCTAAATCTGTGTGTGTGCATGTGTATACAAATGCTTTATATTATCTATGCTATGCCCAAAATCCATGCAATGGATGCACACACACACACACTAGAGTTTTGCTTCCAATGTTTTATACAGAGAAAATCTGTGTATGCATGTAAATATATCCACACAGGCCTGTTAGACACACAGGGCTCTGCTAACATGAATGTAAGTTAATTACTCTTAGGCAATGAGATTCTTTTAGCTGAAGGTATTTTCTGAGAAATGAATAGAGTGTTTTCTTGTCTAAAGCATACATGGACTCTCCTTATTTTCATCAAATTTTTATTTTCTTTTTTTCCCTAGGGGAGAATGCATGAATGCCACTGTCACAAAAATTAATGGAAAGGAAAAGGAAAACAAACCAAACCTAATTCCAGCCTGGTCAGACTAATGATGTGGGTGATGTTAAGTTAAACCAGAGAAGTAAACATGCAAAGGTGACCAGCACTAAGATGATATCTCAACTCCCAGACTGCTGGTATGAGGCTTTCACTAGAGATTTGCTGCAGATCCCAAAGTGGGGTGAGGAGCACGACAATATAGCCTGAGAAACAATGACATCACCTCTTCTTACACCATTCAATATCTGACTTCTAGGCTGTGTGCAAAGGGGAAATACATATATTTCCTTGTCTCCTGGAGGGATCACACAGCTGAATTCATTAAAGCTCACCAAAGGCTTCAAAATTAGGAACAAACACCATATGAAAAATAACTATTGGACCCTACAGTGTAGTCATGGCAGTGTGATGAAAGGAAGAGAGGGTAAAAGACTGAAAGCACCTTCTGAATTTCTAGGTGTGACCAGATCGGCAGTGTGATGAAAGGAAGAGAGGGTAGAAGACTGAAAGCACCTTCTGAATCTCTAGATGTGACCAGATTATTTGCTCTGGCTACAAACAAACACCCTATTACACCCTTCATGGGAAAAACCCCAAACCCAACACCAAGGCAATTACAATCTCTGAATTAGGGATGTGATTACTGTACATAACAAACTTTTCACCTAGAGATGACTAGAGAATGAAGTCTCCATTTGCTCCATTTTAATAACAAGGCAATTCCACAGACTTCAAGGGACTCACTGGTTCTGTGGGTTCTGCTTCAGCAACACATTTACACACAGGTGACACCAGTGAACCAATTC
>NW_008652115.1:227907-246991 GCF_000695815.1 Acanthisitta chloris | reverse complement strand
CTGGGGTCTCCAGGCACTGAGCCACACTGCCTGGAGCCAAGAGTAATGCATAAACCTGGAGGGCTCAGGTGTTTCAGCAGCAGTAGGTGCCTGTGCATTTCCTGGGGACTGCAGTCCCCTCTCATATCACATCTACTGGATGTTATTCATTGCTGTTATCCTGTGTCACTGCAGAATATACACGAAATAAAACCAGCTTGCTGTAACCAATAAACAGCCAGATAACCCTCAAGCTTTACATAAATCGTGTGTATCTGCTTTCAAATTCTCCTAAGGTCAACGAAATAGCAGAGATATTATCTAGCAATCTTCATGTGTTTCCTGCCTTCAGTATCCTGACAGCAACCCTTGCGTTTGTGGATGCAAAAGCTCCCACAAATTTTAGTTTCCCTGTATTGTGAATACATGGTTCAGCCTCTGCCTGTGTTTCCCATCTGCTCTGAGAGGATCTGAACGCTGTGGATGGACTTTGGGAGCTGCTCTGCCTTGTCACCAGCATGCAAATGGCAGGTTCAAATTCATCTCACTGATGTATGGATCGTACCCAGAATAGCTGTGGCAGATAGAACTTGATGCATTAGCAGTCAAGATGAGTAACCTTTTCATTCCAGTACATAGCACTTATTGTTGCTGTCAGGTTCCTCTGTACTGATTTACAGGCACTTGGCTTTGATGGGAGTGGAGGAGTTTGTTTCTCTTCGAGTCAGACCACGAGTCTAAGTGTGAGCTTACAAACATTGATCCAAACCACATGCACTCACAAAAGGCACAGGCAAAGGACAAAGTACCAATTCAAGTTACATCTCTTGCTAGGAAATAGTTTTCAAGGCTTCAAAGAAAACAACTCCCCCACAGTCCTATCACAAACTATAGAAAATACCCCAGCAATATCTTGCTCACACACATGGAGCTGGAGCTGTGATGCAAACAGTGAGATCTCATGTTAAACAAGGAAACCATCACTGCAAGCTGTACTTCTAGAAGAAAACAAGGTATGTTTTATACTCTGTTTATGCAACACAAGAGGATTTGGCAGCTCTAGAAAAAATAAAAATGAAAAGGTATTTCTTACCTGGGAAACACAAAACAGGAGCTAAATCTGGTCTCTGCCAAATGGCTGTTGTAGGACTGCAGTGGCCTAGGCTGAAGGGTTTTGAGAGCCACGTGTGGAGATGCATGCTGGGAGGCTTAAGAAGGAGGAAACTAATTTAGGGAAACACCCTTGCATTTGGGGGAGCTAAATCACCTGGAGCTGATTTGGAGCACCAAACCTCTCAGCAGGCTGATGGAAGGGGAATGGGGATTCCAGGGGGGAGCACAGAGTTACCACTGGAAATGGTGCATTCAGGTGATACTGATCCTTGTAATCATGAGTTTCAAATACTCTCTCAGAAGCTTCAGCTGTAATTTCACCATTTCAGTGGTTTAAGAGGCAGGTAAGGAAGCCTCAGGGACAGACTTTCCATCACTCACTTCTTAGTGCTTCTCTCTACTCTTTAAATGCTGATAAGCTTAATTTCCACATCTAAATTTTAAGTGATCATATTAAATTACTTTTAAAAGTGTCTTCTCTGAAGACAGAAATATGCTATAATTTCTATAAAGCTAAACTTCTTCGTGGCAAACCTGAATATCTTTATTTGCCAACTCTGCAGCTGTGGAATTACAGCATCCAAGCTCTTCCTTCCAAAGAACCATTCTGATTTCCATTGTCTTACTGGTCACAGTGTATTTACTGGCACTGATTCTTTACTTGTCTTATCTTACAGCATCACCTATTCCTATGCATTCCTAATATCTAGTGAGCTTGAACATGATTTAGACCCACATACTTACTACACAGACTTACAACAAAGACCTGTAGACTTAATACAAAGCAGGAAAATATGGAACTCTTTGAAAAAAGTCACTGCACTGAGCCAGTTGTGCAGCTACCCAACTACAGATCCCTGCAGCAGGTACAGCAGAAAGGTCACCTGTGTGGAACTACAGCACAGCCAGTGCAGCTGCACTTGCTTGGGTGTGAATATCTGCTCCCAGATCTGCAGGATCCTGACTATTTCATCACTGTTTCAAAGGATTACAATTTATCCCACCTAAACCTTGCATGTTGCTGTTTATGTCACTTCTTTCCTACCCATAGAGAGAAAACTGCAGAGGAAGGACCTGACTTATGTATATACAAAGGCAACACCAATAGTTTATGCTCAAACCTTGCCCTGCCATTAGTGCAAGTTTCAAAGTCTGCTCCTAATTTGAGCTCACTCTGAGCGTAGACTCACCACCATGTCCCTCCAGGTATGTCTCCCTTTTGTCTCTCTAAGTCAGTGCACATTACTGAGGATTTATTTTCACTGCCTGAACTGTTTCATCTGAAAGGTATCCAGGGTAGTCTGAGGCAGTTGCCTAACTCAAATATGGTAAGTAAAATTAAAGTAAAAAGCAAACCCACCCAAACCCAAACAAAAAATGACAATCAAAAAACAAACCAAACAAAAGCAGAACCCCATCTTCTTGGACAAATGAGCACAAATTCTAATAAAGAACAGAACTACTGGAGTATGTATGACTATTATGTGGAGAAGTCAACATAGCTGTTGCCATGACTCTCAAAGCTCCTTGTTAAGAGTTCTTTGAAGAAAACAGCAAGCATGTGGGCAAGAGAGTTTGAGCTGATATAGTCTATTTGTATTTCCAAAAGATATCTGACAAGGTCCCTCATCAAAGGCTTTTAAAGAAGCTGTGCTGTCATGGGACACAAGGGAATGTTCTCTCACAGATGAAGAGGTGGTTGAAAGACAGGGGACAGAAGCAGAGCAGCTTTCACAGCACAGGACGTCACTGGGGGATTCCTCAGGTAGCCAAACTAAGCATGCCCAAAACAGAGCCAGCAAAGGGCATGAACAGTGAGCTGCCAAAGTTTTCTCAGGATACCAAGTTTTTCAAGGTAAAACTATTTTTTTCCAGTGGAGTTGAAAGACAGCTGTGAGGAGATGCAGGAGGCTCTGGTGACACTGAAATGAATTTCAATACTGATACACACAACACAATGCATATAGGAAAAATTGGTCCAATTTACATCCACAGAAATAGGTTTTGAACTGTTTATCACTGAGAAAAAGACCTTTAAATGATGAGAAACTGGTTTTAGGAAAGGGGCAGCCCAGTTCTCAGTCACATCCCAGAAAGAGTAGAGTGAAAACAGACAGAGAATGTGCAGAAAGTTTTCAAAAGTATAACTTTCACGAAAGGAACTGTCACACAGACCAAGAGTCTGATGGTCCTTCAGAAGAGGTGAATAAAGGGATATGACAGAAGTCTATGAAATCATAACTAGCACAGAGAAAGTGCTAACAAAGGAAACCAACAGCTGCTCCATCTCTATTCTGCTGCAAGAGGGAGGGACATCAATACTAAAAAGCTGAGGCAAGTTTAAGAGAAGCAAAAGGAGGTATTTCTCCATAGAATATGTAAATCTTATGGCATAGTGATTCTGTGGGTTCAAGTATCAGCTAGAGAAGTGAATGGAAGAAAAATTCTCCAAAAAATTATAAACACAAAGGAAAACACTGAGTCAAAACTAAGTAAGAGAATATTCCAGGAAGTGTTTCCTTTATTTCTGAGTTTTCCTCTGGGACTGAGAGCTTTGGTTGCTACAAGCTGCTCGACTTCCAGCCTGCCCTCCTACAGCCTGCTCTGTAAGGCTTCAGTGAGGTATTTTTTACTGAGAACTTCTACTCTAGAGAAGAACATAAAGTTTTCTGGCAGCATTTTCAGTTGTAGGAGGAGTGAATCTGACTCCAAGAGTGATGACAGCAAGATCTGACTCCTCCTTCACCCTTACCCTTCTACCTCTGCATCTGCTCAGGGTTTCAGGGCTGGAATGGAGCATCAAGTTCCCTCCTTACTTCCGTGACTGAAAGCTCTGAGATTCTCTGTGTTTGGAACAGGAGACTGAATTGGGTGGTCATTGCTGCTCTGAAAAATTATTTAGATAATTTATTAGTTTGAGCAGCAGCTTGATGTACAAACCCTCCACAGCTCAGCTCCTTAACTTTTGGAATTGTGCTGTTCTGTAATGTTGAGATCAGTACATAAAATGAACACTTAGCAGTTTAATTCACCATAAAGAAAGAACTTTATTGTCATGAAATGTTCTTGTCGGAAATGTTGTTTCTTCTTCATTTAGCAAAAATAACAATACCCCAAGGGGAATGTAGTGTTGTGAGAATATAAGCTTCAGACTTAAATAAATAATCCAAACCAAAAATAGTTCTTTAGACTGATAGCTCAGCTCCACAATGTAAAGATGTTATTGTTAATACTAATTTTAAGACCAAATCTGGATGATAATGTAGTGGCTCTTAAGAGATCACATAAAACCAGATAATTGACATCCAGAAAGAATTTGATTGGTTTTTACCCAGTTCCTTCATTTTTCTGTCTGTGCAGTAATTCCTGTTTTCCCTATTGAAAGGAAGTCTGATCAAGATAAAACAGAAATACAGAACCTAGAAGATCAGATTCATACTTGTCTCAAACTGTGATTTCTTGTCAAAGATTTCCCAAAATATTAATTGGGCAAGTAAGCCCAAACATTATCCTAAGGTTCATCTTGGAGTCAAGTCTCTCTCTTATATGAAGCACAGACACCAACAGAATCAATAGTCTAGTGCAAGCACTCAAAATCAGAGTATGATCTCAGGGATGCTCAAGTCTGGATCTCTCTGTTCCATTGTCATGAAAAATATTTCAGTGCTGTTTTTCTGGACGGTACTTGAAAAAATGGAGTTGGGGTTTTTTAAAGTTGTATATTTCTTCATTTTCTCCTCTTGAATTACCAGATTCCTGAAAAATCAGTGCTGTGCTAGTGGATTTTTATATCACAGCACTGCATTTTTTTTTTTTTTTGCTATTGACCAACAAAAAAGTTATTCTCCATATTAAAGTATTTCTTTTCAAAAGACAAAGGAAGATCTTGTCTGCTTCTATTATGAGCAAATTAAGAGTAATGGCAAATGCTTAGCTTCATATGCTTATAGAAATTCATTGTTCTCCTCTTATAAGTGAGCCTTTTATTTTGTAACAAACAAGGACAGTCATTGGTATTCCAGCACTGCACAGTTGCCTACCTTCTTAACTTCCACAGCATTCTTCTTAATTTATGTGAAGCCTTCTGATAATCCTTGAAGGCCAAAATTAATTGCTGTCTGTTTTTCCAAACTCTTTTAGGGTCCATATTCATAGCACTGTGATAAAGATTCCTTGCCCTTCTTCTTGACTGAAATATATCTATATTAGTCTGCAGGTTGACACTTAAGTAAATCATTTATATGCAAGGCTGAATATGCTAATTGTGGAATAATTTTGAGACTCTTTCTCCTCTGCAAGATAATTATTTCAGTGTGTTTAAAAATATTTTAAAACAGACTTTCATGTAGAACTCCTGGCCACCCTCAACATTTTCTTTTAGAATAGTCTATTTTGACAGTTCTGGCATGGATAAGGATGTGGGGGTTTTAGCACAAGATAAACAGAGTTTAACACATTACACCCCTAATAAATGCAGTTCTAAAAAAACTTCTCTGGGGCAGATTTTAATTTTTTGGGTCTTCCTGGTCTTTCTTCTAAACCAAATGCAGTTCTCCAAACCCAAGAAGGTGAGAAGCCAAGCAGCATGAACCGCCCGACAGATGGATTTCCCCAGTTAAAAGGAATCCTCAAAGAACAAATCAGCTCAGCAATAGTGGGTTCTTTTTAAAGATATTTCTTTGCAGTTTCCATTCTCTATACTGGAAATAATCCCATGGAAGTCACAAGCATTTGGTGGAGAAATCTGTAGATGCCCTAACAGGCAGAGAAGGAATGTGTCAAGAATCTGTCAAGTACAGATGAGTCCCAAGCCTAAGAGATGTTGTAAAAAACAGAAAGTGGGTCTTGCTGCTGGACTTTGGTAGCTTGGGGAATGCAGGGGTTTATAGCATGAGAGCTGGACTGAAACCTTAGTTTATGGATTTAAATCAGGGAAGGGGAAAAAAAAAGACTGTAAGCAGCTAACTGAAGAAATCCTTTGTTCCCCCAAATGCTCATCATTATAATAAGTATTCTGAACACACCAATATTTGGGGTCATAAAGAATTATCATTTATAAAAGTAAACAAAAAATAATCCTGACTTCTGGTTCTAGGCAGATGCCCTTTGTTGGCAGTGGTACTGAACTTGTTATGACATGGACATGGCTCGTTTAATTGGGTTCAGATGTCATCAGTGTTAACAGATGTGCACTATATAGACCCTAAAAAAATCTCCAGCTACCTTAACTGCATTGCAACAAAATCAGGGAACGATGTCTCACTCCCATTAAGCTCCACAAAGTTCTCATTTCCTGTGAGACTGAGATTTCATTGTTCTGTTTTGTAGGAGCTTAAATTTTTCTGGTTTTCAGCAAGTGAAATGCTTAGTCATCTGTCATGACCACATTTCATTTTTATGCATTTTTCCATGGGTTTTTCTCCAAATGGCCATGCTGGTCACATTTGTTGTCCTTCAACAGATTAAAATTAGTTTGTGATCAGGAGAAAATATGCTCCCAAGGAAATTTTAGGATGCAAAGTTAATGGAGTGTCCCAAAAGCCTCCAAGTGTCCTGTATAGTATCCATCAAGCAAACCCCAAAGGTTTTGTGCAGTTTTACTTCCAAAATGATAAACAACTCCCTTGCTTCACACCATTCTGCTTTACAGTTCTAAAACTTGTGCTGATTATGGGTGCATTTTTCATCAGTTTCACATTGTCTTTCCTAAGTTCTTCAATCATTTTTTTTCCTTCTGTGCTAAGCAGTATGAATATTCATCTTACAACTCAGAGAAAGGCAGGGGATCTTTGAAGAAGCAGCCCTGACAGTGACAGGTATTACAACATTAAAATGGAAACATGATCAGTTTGATCTTTGCCAACTTTGTTCTTTCCTTTGTGAGAGTCAGCCTGGACGTACATCACTCCATTGTACTCAGTATTATCTGTTCTTATTGCTTCTACAGTACACAGTGTCCTGTCAGGAAGGTAACAATAAGTTGATTATGTTCATTGTCACTCATTTAATTAACATTAGCCTTGTCTTCATCTTGAAATTTTCTCCATGTGTTATTTTCCTTTCTATCACCCGGTTACAAACAGCAGCCACTTTCTGCAAACAAAGTTTGCTTTATTTTTCTCTTTTTCTGTGTTTGCACTGCAGTAGCACAGTGGAAAACTGATCTGTGGCTTGGCTCCAAGACACTCTGGTACTACAAACAATGACAATGACGGTATGGCCAGCTGAAATCTGCTCCCTATACACAGTGGTTTTCTTTGAGAGGCTCAGTGTAAGACTTTGGTCTGATTTATTTAAATATTTTCCAAGACTTCAAAAGGTTGACATTTTCTGAAGCAATCAGTTTGGCTTAACTGCATTCCCATCAAACATCCCCATCAAATTCAATGGTGGTTACATCCGATCTAAACCCAGAATTAACTGCTGAAAACATTATTCACTGATGTTGCAAAGGAGTGAATTTCTTCAGTACTCAAAATGATCCCAATTTCATTCTTCTCAAGATGAGATTATCATCTATCCATGTTGTGTGGGAAAAGAATCTTCAAGCATTACCAGCATGTATCTCAATTCTGTTTCTGATAATCTCCCAATTCATTGAGCGATATTGTAGAAATGGATTCCCTACTTTTCTGTTCTTAGTAAATCTCACAATTATTTTTTCTTTTAGGAATGTATATAACATATTATATGTCTTAATTTACAGAACAATGAAAGGGAAATGATATGTCATACAGAACTATGGAGAAATGTATGTCAAAACACTACCCAGTGTGCTTGGTCATACATTATTACTTAGGAAAAAAACCCCCTCAAATTTGGAATGTCCATCTGGAGTATTCTTTCTTACCTTTGTCTGGATTTAGGAAAAACTTTCCAAACAAGCTATGAAATTCCCTTGGGAAGTTCATAAACCTTATCAGGTACTTTAAACTTACCTCCACTAGAAGAAATTAGAGTCATAGACTCATCAAGGTTGGAGGAGATGTCTAAGATCTTCAAGTGCAACTATTAACATGTCCCTGCTGTAACCCTTAAACCCTAAACCAGATCCTCCAGCACCAGATCCAGACACCTCTTAAACACTTCCAGGGATGGTGACTCCACCACCTCCATGGGCAATTCCCTAACCCAGTGCCTGAACACCCTAACAAGGAAAACATTTTTCCTAACATCTAATCTGAATCTTCCCTGCCTCAGCTATGGCCATTCCCTTTGGTCCCCTTAAAGGCAGTGAGCATTGTAAGAAGTTTTTTTCCTTCTAGTTAGCCAAGATATGGTCAGATCTAATGTTGCCTTACTTAAGCTGACTTTGTGTTTCATTAATCATGAAAAGTAATGAAGATTATCAGAACCCTGAAGAATCCCATAAGAATTCTTTTGCTACAATCATAAGGATTTCCTATACAGGATTAAATAAAACTTAAATACATTAAAGAAGCCACTATCTAAAGAACTTGATTTTTCAAGGCCCTTAACAAAATTATTAAAGAAAAGTCAATGCAGTAAAAGGAAGATCAAATGGAAAATTGATTAATTTCCACAGACATTAATATTGAGTGTGTATTTATAAGATAAACAAATCCCAAAAGTACATTTATAGTAGGACAATGTCCAAGACTTGTTGTGTTCAACACTGGGAAAAGAACAAGCAACAAGAGAGGGCCAGAAGAAAAGAGATATTAATTTGACATATTTCAAAGGCTTTAAAGGTCTGGACTGTAACACTCCTTTCAGATTCAAGGAGAAGTATCTAGACATTGTCTCCCAACTCAGCTGTGAAGTCTAAGTACAGATCCCCAGTGACAAAGAGATTTGACTCTAAAGAGAGTCAGGAGAAAACACCTATCAATCAATAAGTTTTAAAATGTTATGCTTATACAGGTTCCAAAGCGATGGATATAGACAGGACAGAGAGGCTGTCCTGAAACAATGGACACTTTTTTCGTGCAGAAAAAGTGGAGCATAAATTTTCTTCTGATATTTCATGTCATTCTACTTATTGATCGCACACCAAGTCTCATGAGCAAGCACAAAATTTTAATCAGCATACTGGACTCAATCCCACCACCACAGACTTCAATGGAAATTGGATCAATCCCATTATCTACCATATGACTCCACGGGGCTTCCACAGGGAGAACCTCATTTCTAGCTCCAGCCTGCAGGGCCCCCAAGGCTACATTTAAAGCAGTGAGCAATGTGAATACCAACAAGCCTAAAATAGCATTAAATGTGTTTAAATAGGCCAAGATAATTTGGGCAGCTACAAAAGCATAATCTGCACCGAAAGCCCACCAATATGTCCCACACATTTCTTACAGGAAATAAGCTATAAAGCATGGATGTGTTTAAAAATATATCACATGGCCTGTTGCTGGCCAAGTAAAGCAGTGAGCAATGTGAATACCAACAAGCCTAAAATAGCATTAAATGTGTTTAAATAGGCCAAGATAATTTGGGCAGCTACAAAAGCATAATCTGCACCGAAAGCCCACCAATATGTCCCACACATTTCTTACAGGAAATAAGCTATAAAGCATGGATGTGTTTAAAAATATATCACATGGCCTGTTGCTGGCCAAGGTCACTGGTTTTTCCTGCTGATTTACTCAGGATGAAATTCAGACCCCATTTGTCCCAATGGTATAGACAGCACAAGCTAAAGAACATCTTGTTCAGCAAGGAGAGATTCTACCTGTCTTGTTTCATTGTGATGCCATGACTGGCATTGCTAATCAGAGCAATGATTGTGCTGCAGCACATACAGAATTTGGTTAGATCCTCAGCTGGTGTAAAGCAGCATAATGTCCCCTCTGGCTCAGCACTCCAGAGGATTCTGGAACATGAGAAGTTATGGTGTTGAGATGGGCTCAACATACTGAAAACAGGGCTGGTTTATATCCAAAATATTCTGCTCTGACATCAGCTGAGCTGGGATGGAGGGGGCACTGCTGGAGAGCAAGGCTGGGTGCTGTCTGCAACCCCATGGGCCTCTGGAAATGAGAGCAACTGGTGGCAGTGGACAGCAGGGGAAGCCCCAGCAGCACGGCCTTCCCCAAACCCCAAACCTCTAGGGAGCAATGCGGTGCTTGGGGAAAGGTTTGGAGCTGAAAGCATGGTAAATGTGTTAAACCCCCAGTCTGTTTGGTCACTATAGGAACATACAAAGGACACTTTTCTCTCAATAAACCCAGAAAAAATGGACAGAAATCTATCAGTAAGCATCAGTCTGAGACACAAAGTATCTTGACTGATCATGACATAAAAATGGAAAAAAGTGTTATGAACAAACCCAAACTCTAATGTTCTGTGTGGCTTTCTAAGCAGTTAAGGACAGTGCCACAGGAATCATTTAGAAGCCTAAGGTTCCCTGCCAGGTTTAGACCCTTCTGGAAATTAAGCGCTTTTGATAATTTTATTTCTTGTTCCACTTATCTGTAAGGCTAAGTAAGCAAAAGAATGAGGAATTTTACGTTCTGGGACTATGTGAACACCCAGAAGTAAAATCTGGCCCACGGAATGATCTGGACCAGTTTGTCTCTACTGTCCTTGAGAGAAAAAGGGAACAACTGTTCTGGCAGCTCTCAGTTCCCTGGCAGCCAGACACTCCCCACAGAGCCTCTGCTTAACACCTGGGACATCTAGAGCTTCTACTACCTTGACATAGGGAAAAACAGCTGGTGTGGCAATTTCCCTGACATAATCACCCCGAAGACACTGGGCAGGCCTTGGGAGCTGGAGAGTGCTGTGCTGCACATAGATAACCTCCCAGGGCCAGGTACAGCATCCCAAATCCTGCATGGTGGGAAAGAGGCCATGCACAGCAGCTACTGCTCATTACTCCAGATAATGGCTAGAATTAACTGAAACATTTTTGTAATACTCTTCAGGAACCTCATTCAATTTACCAATCCCTAGAAATTAATGGTATGAACTTGCATTAAATCAGTCTGTCATTAGCTTGGCTTTCTTTATGGCAACTCATTACGAGGTATTTCCTGTGAGCTAGAAGCCAAAAGAACATCTACAGACACAAGTTAAAACACATTATGGTACATTAGCTTCCCTGCAGAGCTCTCCTGTATCTCACAGCACATGACAGTCCTAAGGTATGAACACAGGGTGACAGTGTGGGGATGCTATGGCTGCAGATTCAGGATTTGCTCCATGGATAATGTGGCCTTTATTTGTTGCTCTTGCAGATCTGTACCTCAGTTATCACAGGGACAAGGAAACCATCTGACACATCTAGTAAGGGTCAGACAATACTATAGAAAGCAGTTCAGCTTGTTCAGACTTATGTCTTGTACATATGTGTGTATATGTGCATACCAGACAGGTGTTTGCACAACATTTTAGAAAAAAAACCCCCAAAAACCAGAAGAAAGAGTTTGTTTGCACAACATTTTAGAAAAAAAACACCCAAAAATCAGAAGAAAGAGTGAAAAAAAAAATTAAGAGAAAATTTGTAAGATCCGTATAGCAGGAGATGTGAGTTTTTCCTCTGCCTTCTCTCAGGAACACACAGAGGGAGCTGAGCAGTTCCACCAGCCCTTAGTAACCAGCCTACAACACAACTGCAGGCCTTAGTAACCAGCCTACAACACAACTGAAATTGCTCAGATTTTCTTTTGAGGCTTGTAATTTTATTATTTATTATACACAGCGAAATTTCACTTACCCTAATGTCTTATCTGAAAAAAACACTCTTGTTAGAAAAGAGGTCATGTCCCTTGACATGCATTAAGTGCTGTGAAAAGCTCCCATTTATTCCAACGCCCATTTATCCATGCTAATACCATTTGAATAAAGGAAGTTTCCCAATATGTCAGACTTTTCTTTTTTTTTTTGAACAAAACTCAAAGTTAATTAAACCAAACTCTACAATATTTATGACTTTTTTTTTTTGCAGCTCAATGTAGTTTAGAAAGGTGATGTTAATATTGACATTAATTAACGTCAATCTTAATGTACTATTACATTAATAGGCTGGCATATCATTCAGCCTAAGGCAATGTACTGTGCTGCTCAAGCTATTTATAACAAAAAGTATTTTAAACAGCTTTGCCCCCCACTAAAAAAAAAATTTAAAAAAAAATCAATTTCTACTAAATGTTGTTGCAGAATCAGATTCATCACCCTGGGGATTACGAAAAAAAACGAAAGACCAATTTAATGACAGGATTTAGTTCATTATTTATCTTCTAGCATGTAAATTATAGATTGCCATGAATTTTTCATCCTTTTGGTGCCCACTACCTAATTCATGCGAAAAACATAAGTCTGTGTTACAAAGAGTGAGCTCCCTGGCTCTGTGCATGAGAAACATCTCCTCTGCCTTTTGACAGACGATAATCTGTCAGGATGAAAAATTAATGGAGGTTCCCTTAATTCATCATCTTCTGCCTCTCTTCTATTAATGGCTTTTTTTTTTTTTTTTTTTCACTTCTCTAACTCTGCTTGCACTGAATAGAGCTGGTGGGTGGGAGGAAGAAGATAAACAGGTCAGCTGACTGCGGCAGCGTACGCGGGGCACTCTGATCCAGCTGATGGATGGGTGACGTGGTATTTATTGAATGCACTGAGGGATCCTGTGGTTTCCTCCACGTTCTGTAAGCATGCTGAGATAAAGCTCATACCAAATGTCTCACTGCTCTCAGCTTGGCCACAAAGACCATTACTTTGTACAAATGATCACAAAGAAGTTGCCTAAACTAAGTGTGTTGTACTACGCACAGCTCAAGCCATCCATGTAGAAATCAATGGAAAGGCTAATTAGGATGCAGTTTGATTATAAAATGCATATAAAAACGGATCAATCCCTCTCTCAAATTTACCTTTGATGAAATATTTTATGTTGCTGAACACCCCATCCCCCATCAAGGGTCTTAGGGCACAAAAAAGCATTTATTCAGTGCAGAAATATCCCGTTATAAATACACTTCCTAATTTCCCTAATCATGAAAATCTACAATCAGAAAGCTGCACCAAAGGTTTTCTGCTTTTCACATCTCATCTGCTTTTGCATGTCTGATGCTTTACTATGGTTGTGACAAGATAAAGCCCAGGAAAACCATGGCTCATCACAACCAGGGGATTCTGACAGCAGCATGACGTGATTGTTAAGGACAGAGGAGCTTTATGGAAATGGATCAGCCTACAAGTGAAATGAATATTTGCTAGAAATAGCAGAGGGGATTATAAAAACAGGAATGCATTTCCTTTTATAAAGTGCATGCAGTGCACATCCATGCATGCTTTGATAGAATCATTTTATGCTATGGAAACCCCTACTCAAACATCCATTTTTAACACTACTGTAACATCACGGGCTAGCTCCAGAGCCATTTCACAGGGAAAAAAAATGTAGCCTGACTCTGTGTCAAGCTGAGTGGTACTTAGAATTAACTTCTGAACTGGTAACCCACAAAGTCCAAAAGGAATTAACAACCTCTTACATATTCATTATAACCTGTGGCCAAACAGGACTATTTTCATTGAGAACTCACCATTGCTTACAGAGAAGTATAAATATTGCAAACAAATTAATTTCTCACAGTTACTAGATATGACTAGGACACTGGAGCCTGGCCAAGGACTCCCTGCTGTGAACGGGAAGATGTCCATTGACTTGCACCAGCAGGTCTTGACCCATATTTTGTGGTTTGCTCAACCCAAAACTGCTTTGTTTAGGTAGAACCACCTTGAAACTAAAGAGTCTTGGCCTGGCATGACAGAGGCCAAACTGACAGTCCCTGTTACTGAACCATGTTTACTACAGCTGCAGCCCCATGGCTTGGGCACTAAATAAGATGAGACACACTATCTCCTTCCCTGTGATGTGGAAAGTAAAAATGATACTTCACAAGTTTTTCAGAAGAATTCTTTTCTCTGTAAAATGTCTTGGTTAAATATATTAATTTTTGGAGACACATCCCAACCCCTAAAAGAAAATCACATAATCCTGACAAATCTTGAAACATTTTTGATTATCCCTAACAAACAGGACTAACTTTTCATTACCAAATAGCTGTGCAAGTGAATTGATTCACTCTGCACATTCAAAAATGACTGCGAAGCAAGACATCCTCACAAGAGTGGCTAGTCAATGGATCTGGTACAAGAAACCTCTAGGATTAAAGCTCACTGAGATCTGAAAGATGCTCTGTAGCCTCCATGCAATGAGCTGGTCACCATTTAATTAATGTCCCATGTTACAGAAACCACCATGTAAAAAAAAAAATGAAGTCACTGTTCCTCTTTTCTTTCCAAGTCTCAAAAATACATCCAACAGCTTTGAAGCCTGGATATTATAACTTGCTAAGGAGAGCTCTGTCTTGCCAAATACAAGGAGATGGAATTTTTATTGCTGCTCTCCATGCTGTACTTGGCCTGGAAACCAAACACCTTCCTCCAAAGGCGCTAACCTGCTATTCACCTAAACTGGTTATTATTTCTTAATAAAGCTTTACCATACAGATAAGATTTCACTCATGCAGCACAGCTATTTGCTTTTAAATTCTTGATGATGGAGGATAATGCAAGGGGGAGCAACAGAATCATATTCCTACCTACCACGGGTCATAAAAGGAGCCCCCAACATCTTCTCCCGTGATCAAGTATTAAATCCTTCAGATACCTAGAAATTATTATGCTGATATGGCTGTTAAGGTCAAGGTTTAAAGTATAATGTGGATCTTAGAAGAAATTCCAGTGATTGATGTAACACATCAGACACTTACCTTGAAAAAGGTATTATTCAGCTGCCTCCACTAGAAGATTAAAAGTGGGGGAAAAAGAAGTTGCAGAACTGGTTAAATGATGAGTGGTTGTTCTCAGTGGTCAATGTTGCAATGAAATTACTGTAAAAAATAGCTACTGATATTGAAACTTGCCTGCAACATCTTCTGATCCCTCTAATACATGTCCTCCAGGCAGCAGTTCTCTCCTCACCTCAGTAACCTTGTTACACCAGCTGGTTCCAAATATTAGCAATTTTCAAAATCATGTCTGAAAGATGTTTTCTGTACACTCTGCATGTGAAGTTTTGGAAACTTTCTGACAAGGAAACAGGCTCTCTTTTCATTTGCTTGGAGCCCAAGCTACTTGCACACAAATTGCTCCCTTTTTTTTCCTGAAATTGTATCTCATTATATTTAATGGCTGCATAGGGTTTGTGACCACCAAGCTTTTAAACAGCATTAAGATAATGACAAGATTGAAAAGTGGACAGAATTTTGACGAAGACACATAAGCTATGGAACGTGGGATGAACTATGCTTCATTGAAGCCTTAGTTTGCTACTGGCAACAGCCTGGGATTTTTCCATAGCCAGTGCTTAGTAACATAGACCAATTTATACCAAAGCTCCACTGCTTTATGAATAGCCTTTCTTCTACTTACGACAACAATGTTGTATACATTATATAAGCTCCTCCATCATCAAGCCCATTACAGAATGCTGACACTGTACAGATGATTTGCCCAAATTCTAAGGAGTTACAGTTCAGAATATTATCCCTTGTGCTGGAGGGCAGAAAAGAGTAGACAAGGAGAACCTATACAATCTCCACACTTGATAAAGCTCTGGTGTAACCTCAGGCTCAGGGTGGCAAAAGAAGAACATGATTTCCCTCTTCAGCAGCCTCCTCTGTCACACCCAGAGCAGCTGGGAGGACCACAAAAACATCTGCTCTCTGTTGCTGTGTTTATGCCTAGACACGACTGACCAGAACACAAAAGCATAACAAAGAAGAGTAAGTAGGAAAAAATTCTTCTCTTCATATGACTTGAAAAATTTAAATCCAGTTCTATAAATCTATGTGACCAAGGCACAAGGGAACTGAAAATCAGGCCCTAGACAATGAGCTTTCCAGCAGGAAATTCACCTTTTGCAGGTACTGGATGAAGTTTTAAAGAATGAACTTGAAATTAAGTGGGAAAGGCTGTGGGAAAGCAAAAGCTTTGGTATCCATAGGAGACCTGACTTGGGGTTGCATCAGTTCAGGTTTTTGCTGCTTTAACACTGTATCATTGCCAGAGAAGCTGTTTCATGTTAACATTTCGGGCCCTTTACATCACTTTGGCCACAACGTGACATATATGAGGCTCTTGTAGCCCCCGGAGTTTTTTTTTTCCATCCAGGTTAAATTTGTTCATATACCCTCCTGTGTCCTCACTGGAGTTATTTCTCATTTACAGTTGTGTGAGTGAGAGCAGGATCAGCCCTTCTCCCAAATCAGAATATAACCATGTTGTGTCCACAAGGATGTATTTATGACTGAGATTAGCTTCATTAAAACACAAACTCACGGAACTAAAAATACGAGGCACCTGATTTTAGAATAAATTACCTTCATGAAATTATGGTCTTTTCTTTGCACTGCAATATTCACAGGAAATTAATGAGGTTGTCAGATGAATTCTATGAAGATTTATGTGCTGATTAGGTGACATGTCTTAAAACAAAATAAAATAATAAAGAACCTCTTCCATTAAAAAAAAGCAGCACACTTAATTTGAATTCAATCTTTTATCAGATTACTTCTGTTTAGTGGCAAATAGTTCCTTTGTTTAAAAACCCTTCACAAAGGCAAAGCCTCAGGAAAACATTTTGTAAAAGTATTCTGAAAGTCAAAGTCATTTTGACAGAAATCAAACCAGAAATAATTTCTCCCTGAAGGAATCCTGCTTTATTTTAATGATGTCTGGATTGTTTCCATTTAAATAGAGTAATGGGAATTTTGTTAAAAATTTTGATTCAAACTGTCCGTTCTAACAATGATCTTTCTTGAAAGCTTAGCCACTCATTTGTCATGTACATTTTGTTCAAGTGCAGAAAACAAATATTAAAGGAAAACAATTTGACTAAAAACATCTTCCCTTCATTAAGGAGCTTTATGTTCTAATGTCTGAAAGTGAAAGTCTGCTTTAATGGCTGCTGGGAGCTGGGGATCTCTGTCAGACACTTACCAAGCCTTGCTTTCTGGGTAATAGAGGCTATTTATGGGGCTTTTCATGACCTTTCTTCTTGGTACTGCCAACAGAGGAATACTGTAGGCATCTCTTTTGCATCCACATATCTGCTTGCTCACGGATTATTGTCTCTATTGTTTTCTTCATTTTGAAGAAAAATGTTGCATGTAATTAAAACAAGATAACGGCACAGTACTGTGTGTGCTATCACACATCTAACCAGTCCCTGCAGTCATTACACATACTAACGTACATTACACTGTGGAGACAGATCTATTGAAATAAAACTCCTTGGTTTATCACCCAGTGCATTCCAAAGCTTGTCCCACATTCTGGAAGGTACTTCTTCACTAAGAAAAGCACTTTTTGGTTTGTAATAAAAGACAGACCTTCTTTTAAAAGAAAAAAAAACCCCACCCTGTAATTGTTTACCCAAATCCCAGAGTCTTTCCAAGCTAAATTGAAAGCCTATTTACTTAAACTAATCCATTTAATTTTGCCTTGTGAGAACCAGACAGACTCACTTTGATGCAGAATTCAGTTCCAGAAAACCCGTCTGCAGAAACTCCTGACTCTGAAAGCACCTCCTGTCTTCACTTTAAACAGAGCCACTTTGGGTGCAACAGAAGAATAACAATAACCTGCTCATTTTGGGAATTTCTAAGCCAGGAGCACTGAACCTCTGAAGGGCCCCATCCTTTAGCTGTAGAGACACATGCTCTAGCACACTCCCAGAGAGTCACATTCCTGCGTGTAAAACCAGCCCCTGTCAGCTCACCTTCTCAACAGCATTCTCATCATGATTTCTTTTTAAAAACAGAACGATTTCTACAAGGATGTACAGTGATTTACAGTGTAATTGCTTTGGGTTTTCAAGTTTAAGAAGAAAATGCATCTAATGTGTTCCACTCCAAATCTATTGGTATCGCACTTTAAACAGAAAAAACCCACACATTGCTGTTCTGTCAGAAATGCTGCTAATTAATCATCTAATGACGATAAATTTGGACCCAAGTAATGAATGTCTGGAGAGGCCCCAGGTGCCTAAGGCACCTACAGAACTACAAATGAGTCAGGAGTTTGCAACAAGCACTTTGATCTGGAGAAGGTGTTTGTACACAACAGCACAACCAAAGGTTGGAAAAAGAAGTTTCTGAAGCAGCACCAGCCAGTACAATCTCCATTAAAGCAAAAGCTGGTTAGCTAAGCTATCATAGTTAAGCAGCACTGGGAATAATTGTCACCATGTCCTACTGCCCAGGCTTCCCCTATGGTTCCCATTTGATACAAATGTTGAGAGTGAGCTGAGATTCTGAAAAATAAATAAGGTTATTATTAAAAAGGGTTATTAAGGTTGTACAGTCCAGCATGCAAAAGTTTGGAGACAGCAGGTAGCTGCTTCCTTTTCAAACCTGAGTCAGGCTGTTTGTGTATATATCCATAAATGAGAAAATAGCCTTAAATTTCATTAATAACTGATCACAGAATTCCATCAAGCGAGAAAGACTCCTCGAGCTGGAGTCTCAGAGACCTGGTACATAGCACAGACTTCCACCTCTGGCTGTGATGAGACGTCTGGCAACAGTAAGCAGACTGTTATCATCACAAGGGATCAAGTGCTGGAAGCAGGGAGGGTTTCACTGTCTCCCTGTGCTCTGGTTCAGTGCTTAACACCATAATTGTCTCTGCATTTGCTTCTTCCAGCTGCCAGGCAAAGTCCTGCTCAGTCCCTGCAGTCTGGTGGTTCAGCATGCTCAACACAGACAATTTCTGGCCTGAATCCAGAGAGCTTTTATTTTATTTTCAAGTGAATGTTAGAATATCCAGATGAGCATGGTTAGGCTTAACATCAGGGCAAGTACTTGCCCATCCAGCCCTGCCCTGTCCTTGCCAGAGCCCTCTGCAAGTTAATGCCAACAGACTTCACCCCAACTAAAGCTGCTCTTGCCAATTGCTTGCACAGTGTTGGTCAGGTGGGTCAAAGGTAGAACAGCCAAGTATAAACAGCTTGGCT
>NW_008652115.1:202488-227875 GCF_000695815.1 Acanthisitta chloris | reverse complement strand
TAAATGAAACATCAGCTGCTGATTTATAAGGCATGACACTCCTGACTCTCAGTTTAGGACCTAGAGCAAACTCTGGCAATCACATGCAGCTAGGAGCCACCTAGGATGCCATAGCACATCTCACCCCCCTTCAAAGTGCTGAATACACCACAGGACTCACTCCCACCAGATTATCTGCAGGCTGGAGTAAAGAGAGGACAGTTCTGGCCCTGTGGATATCACTGAGGCAGACAGAAAGCATATGTGGATTACTATGATCTCCTCTGGCTGCTCTTGCAAATGAAACAGGTTTATTAGATGACCATGACCCTGCACAGTTCCTCCAAGGCCAAGAGCAGGAGCTGCTGGAGTCCTCAGTGACTATTCCAAGGCACAGCCAAAGAGCATGGTCAGGTTAAGGTTTCTTAGAAATTTGCATTTTCAAGGAGCTGGAAAAGACTGATCCGTGATGTTAGAGAAAATCTCTCTGCTAATTTGTAAACAAAGAGCAAACAAACCTTTCTAATGAAATCCTTTAAATATTTCGTTCATCACAAGGAAAAGCTCCTTTCCTCAGATTTCTGTGCTCTCAGATGAGGCTGAACTATATTTTCCTGAAAGTTCTCGAAAACATTTAGCCCGAAGCAAATATTTGCATAAAAAAGTTTTCGTTTGAATAATTAAAACCTGGCAAGTGAAAATGCCAAATGCTGGACTACCTTAAGAGTAAGCAGTGATACCAGCTCCATCTGCAACAGACACTTGCATAATATTTTATGGAACCCTTTAGGACAGAAAAATCCTGCACTTTCTCTGCTGACATAATAATAATTTTGTATATGAGAGTGCTACAAATCTTCGAAGTTAGAGATGTCACTGATAAAAAGCAAACAAGGAACAGAAAAGATCATAGCTTTACTACCCAAACATCATAATATAGTTGCTGCACAAAATCTGTGTGCGAAATGCCTCTGAGGAAAGAGAAAGTGCAGCCTGGATTTCAGACAGAAGTCTGCAAAACAGGGGCATGTGGCTTTGATTTTATAAAAAAATTCATGAAAACAATTTTGAATGAAAAGTCTTTAAGGTAAAGACTTCTTTTCTTTGAGCACTGCTTCTGTTAAAATGGATGTGACTTGATTTCTGAGTGAACCATCAGAGGTTATATGTGTAAGATGGATCAGAATGGCACATACTCAGGCAGCTCTTAATACTTCAGTGGATGTTACTGTAGATTGCCTCAGTTTATTAATTAAAGGACTCTAAACCACTAACCTTTTATAAAGATATATAGGAATAATTTATTTATAGGCAATGAATAAATGTTTTCTTTCTATGACCTGCAACCAAACATTTGGTAGATGAAATGAGTAAAAAAAAAAAACCCAAGCCCACCAAACCACAAAAGAAGCTGTACAGAAAGAGAAAATAAGGGACAGGGTTTCTAACTCAGGCTCCTCCCCAGAATTTCGGGTTCTCTTTAAAGATGGGTTAGATAAATACCTTTCATGAAAAGCTTAAATGTCTTGCTGATCCTGCCTTAGGATAGGGGAGGATTAGTCAACCCCCTTGAGGTTCCCTTTCATCAGAACTGTCTATAATGCTATGTTTGTAAAATGTTAGGGATTATCTTGGCAATAAGACTGTCTCCTGTTAGAACAAGACCTTAAAGAGACGAATTAATGACTCTGACTAATTGGATAATACAGCAAAGAATGGGTCATGTTCTGTATTGAGGTCAGGCTCTGGTCCTGTTTGGGCTAAGCAGGCTGGCACAGCACTGCATTACAGCTGGCTCTGGGCTATACATATTGAAGAGCTGCAGCCAGCACAGTGTTTGGTAACTTGATCCTTCAAAGGTCATCTCCTAACATGATAAATGCTAGCAGGGAGGACAGGCCCTACCTGCTGTCTGCGGCGCAGAACGGTGTTCTGAGATAAGCACGGTGAGCTCCTGCCCTCGTGGGTTAGAAACAGCAGCTAGCTGTTTGATGTGCTGTGACAGTAGGGGAGGTGACCTTTCCCCTGGCTTGCTCTTCTCATCATCTGCTCGTTGATACGGCAGCACCTGAGAGCAGCCTGGGAAGGAGCAGCACTTGTTCGGTGGAACAGCAGCTGCTGCAGACTGTGCTCGGCATGAGATGAGCAAACAGGACACTGCAGAGTCCCTGACCCACCACAGCAAGAGCTTGGTTTTGTTCTCATGACCCAGAACAGATGCATATCTTGAGCAGGGATCTTCAGGCCTGACCCAGGCTCAGCAAGAGCAGCAGCCTGACTGCACCCCAGGGAGCTCCCCCAGACACATTCAAGTAGGGCATGGCTGTTTTGGGCTGATTGGGTGCAATGACCACCCAGTGACTACTGGGGAGCCTCTCTCATATTATGTCCATCCTTCCAAAGTTTCAGAAGGAAACTCCTTTTTCTCTCTTCTTGTCCCAACCCACCCAGCCTAGGCAGAGCCTGGACTTGAGCATCCTTGAGTGGTTTGAGCTGTAGTAGAGTTAACTTTCTTCACAGAGGCTAGTATGAGGCTATGTTTGGGTTTTGTGCAGAACACAGAGTTGATAAGGCAGAGATGTTTTTGTTATTGCTGAGCAGAGCTTACACAGAGTCAAGGCCTTTGCTGCTTTCCATACTGCCACGCTGGCAAGGAAGTTGGGGGTGCATGGGAGACTGGGAGGAGACACAGCTGGGACAGGTGACCCAAACTGACCAAAGGGATATTCCATACCATAGGACATCATGCTCAGTATATAAGGTGGGAGGAAGAAGGAGGAAGGGAGAACATCTGGAGTGATGGCGTCTGTGGTCCCGAGGAACCGTTACGCGTGATGGGCCCTGCTCTCCTGGAGATGGCTAAACACCTCCTGTCTTCGGGAAGCAGTGAATTAATTCCTTGTTTTGCTTTGCTTGTGTGTGCAGCTTTTGCTTTCTCTATTAAACTGTCTTTATCTCAACCCATGAGTTTTTGTAGCTTTTACCCTTCTGATTCACTCCCCCATCCCGTTGGTGGGGGAGTGAGTGAGAGGCTGTGTGGTTCTTGGCTGCTGCTGGGGTTAAACCACGACAAATATACTTTCCAGTTAGTCACAGACAACACTGCTGGCACTCAGCTCATCACCTCAAGGTCCTTTCCAGAGCAAAGAAGTCTTTTTGCAAAGATATCCACTAACATTTGACATACTGACCCTTATAGCAAATCTTCTGGATGGACCTAAGGAGGAGATCAAAGTGTTCCTCTCTCCCAATCCAGGCTCTGCTGGCCTTACAAATACTTAGGTAAGGACCTAAAATAATCTTTGCTTCTGTGCCATTATTCCTTCCACTTTCAATAAACCAGGGCCTCACTGGGGCTTTTTATTTCTTTCAGGCACTTGATTGCATTTAGCCTTTTACTGCTTTAGTGAACTAATTTTCAATCAACTTAAAAATGAATTCCAAATGGAGAGTCCATAATTAAAAAGAAACAGTTAATCCTTTGTGACAATCTGAGTCCAAAATTATGCCTCTAAATTATTCGGACAATCATTTAGGGGGGAAAAAAATAAAAATCTCTCTCCCAAGCCTGATTACATCAATGCTCTAAAGAAACATTTCTTCCTTAGGTCTATGATTTCCCTGGTGGCTGTGATATAAACCCTGAACTTCTTAAATGTCACTTAATTTATATGATTTTTCTGTTTACCCTTTTAAAATGACAAGTTGTTCTCTAGTATTTATGTCTGTTTGAAAATTAGATATCATGAGCAATCCAGTGCTGCAGTTGCATTTCTGTTAGCTTAAGCTTAGTAAGCACTTACCATAAAAAGAGAAAATAAAAATATGCCTACTCTTACTTTTTCAGTCTTTCCTTTTCTTGCTACCATATCCACCAATTTTAAACAAACTACTACACTTAACTTTTTATGTTTGATTCTTAACAGTGTAAGGAATGTAAACGCTGGTTATTATTTTGCCTCGGATAGAAGAAGTTAAGGGCCTGATTTTAACTCTGCATTGCTGACAAGGGTTAATTAATTTCACTCCAGAATGTGGTCCCCAGTGAACTCTCCTCATGGGGCATGACCTTGCAGTGGGCAGTGGCTTGCAAACATTATCATCTTTTCAGAGAACCTTCTGACAGTAATGAAATTAAATTGACCTGTGTTGCATCTGGGCTCTGAATTAAGATGGCAAGATTTGTGGGCATCCATTTTGACTGGAGAAGCATAGCCCTACTCCCCAGATCATGCTGAACCTAAAACAATCTCTTTTTCACATAATAATTTTACAGTCTTTCCAAAAGGCCATCCCTATTAACACAGGAAAGGCAGAACAAGTCAATCATACTAAATAGGCACATATGAATTACCTCTGTGTTTATGACCTGTGTTTGTAGTTATATTGGTGAAAAAAGGGAGTCAATCTTGACATTAACCTACATGGCAAAATATTTTTGAAGACTCGTAGAGAATTCCTTTATTCTAGTTAGGTCTAGGAAGATACATCAATGAGGAAGAGAATTTATTACAGAAAAATGTAAAAAGACCTTGCAATTCTCACCTGAAGAGGCAGGTCTTGTGTTCCTGCACTGTCTGTGAGCCTCTAATAACTTTTGAGACCAACAGAATATTTTAATTGACTTTATTGGATGGTGAAGATCTCTGCAATGGGCATTCCCAAAGACTGGGAAAAGAAGGGACTAAACTTAGCATCAGAAAGGTCATGCATGTGCTTCTTTCTCAGGTCAGTGAGCACTGCTATGGAACCTCAGGCTAGAAGAAAATGGGTTCTTCCCCACCCCTCCCTGCAATTTAAGTCTCAAACTAACAGAAATTCCCTCCAGTGCCAACCACTTAATTCTACTTGATTACCTGCTATATTAATATGATAATTTGCTCATTTGAACCCATTGATCTGTTGATTCAGTTTTAATTGCAACCTTGATTTGAACACTGTGTTGCTACATTCTTAATTACCTCAGAGATACTACCTAAGATTGGCTCAGTTATATGCTGGTTTAATTTCATAGCTCCTTGCTTACCCTAAGTTTTTAATCCTGAAGTAGGACACCAGACTGCAACACAGCTCAGAAAAACTATTTGAAAGCCACTGGTGATACTTTCAAAGGAGTACCTAAGTAATCCTCATCACTCTGGAAACCACTGGAAGCCCCTTTAATTTTTAAAGAGAAGACCTAAAAGATCAGTCTGAACAACACCATCCTTGGCAATGTGTTTGCAAATTAGATTTTCACTTTGGGATTCAGAGGTAATCCCAATTTTAGGCAAAGATTTCTGAACTCCTTAAGCAGGAATCCCGAGATTATTATCCTCTAAAAAACAATATATCAATAAAATTTCATTTGATATAATTTTATTCACACTGAATTCTTGCATGAGCCTCACACTGAATTCTTGCATGAGCCTCCCTTAACAGAAAATTAAAACTTGTGCTGAAAGAGAAAGAAGAAAAAAAGGCAATGAAGTTTGAGAGGAGACATCTGTTGAATAAAAACCTTCAAGGTCAGTTTTTTTGTGTAGATGCATATGAAGAGCCAAACCCCCAAAGGGTCTAACAGGAGTCATAATTAACTTTCATTGTCTCAAAGCCCAGGGCAGAAAGAAATTGAACTTAGGGTAAGAAAAGAAAGGTCAGAGATAAAGCTTTGCATGAAATGTCACACGCTAGGCAGGAATGGCATGACTACATATTTGCCAGTTTTGTGAAGAGGCAGAAATGCTCATTTTTCACCTGTTGAACACAAGTGGAAGGAGGATTAGAATAGTGAGGAATAAAGCAATGAGAACAAAGGGCCTCTGAGAGATCAAGATGACATTCAGGATGCCTTTTCACCCAGGATAACTAAAAGCCCATAGTTAGCTCTAAGGTGAAACCTTACAAGTTTGAGACTTACCAGCCTTTCATGAACACTAAGCTATTTTGGGAACCACCAAGGAAGAAATTTTAAAATTTTAAGGCAAGATCTACTGCACAGTTACGTACTTGTGCAGCTGTGGGAGGTCCAGGCCATGAACATCTCCCTTTCCACTTGCCTTCTGTGAATAATTCAATGCCCTAGTTTGCCAGGAAAGCAAAGAAACAGGAGTATCTGAAGCAGCAAACTAACACGTGTGTATTCATCTGGTGAAAAATGGAATAAAACAATATTTATTTTCTTCACTAAAATTAACTCTGTGACTTTGCCTTGGTCAACCTGGTCAAGTGAAGAGGTGTCCCTGCTCATGGCAAGGGGGTGTTGGGACTAGGTGATCTATAAAGTCCATTCCAACCCGTAAAATTCTATGATTCTATGACAACATAAGTTGTACTTCAGGGCCCAGGGTCGTTATTCAATTACAGGAGATGAGGGTGAGATCTAAGGTACCAGGAGCTCATACATGGGCTTAACACAACACTTCTCAGCCTTCCTCTGTCAGACCTGCTGTTGTCTGTTCCAAGATATGCCACGTTGCAGGAGATAGAACTCCACTCCATAGAACAGCATAGAATCAACCAGGTTGGAAAAGACCTCCAAGATCATCAAGTCCAACCCTACCGTGGTTACTAGACCACGACACTAAGTGTCACATCCAGTCTCATCTTAAAAACCTCCAGGGATGGAGCATCTGAGCATGGCAACATCTATCCTGCTCCATGCTGTAATCCTGCACTTAGGAGATAGAACTCCACTCCATAGAACAGCATAGAATCAACCAGGTTGGAAAAGACCTCCAAGATCATCAAGTCCAACCCTACCGTGGTTACTAGACCACGACACTAAGTGTCACATCCAGTCTCATCTTAAAAACCTCCAGGGATGGAGCATCTGAGCATGGCAACATCTATCCTGCTCCATGCTGTAATCCTGCACTTGATGTGTCCCATTAATTCCTGCTTTTTTTTGGAACCTCCATGTGCAGCAGGACCAGGACCAGCTCTCTCTGCTGTGAGGTGCCTGGGCCTCTCAATAAGCCCAAAGGCTGCCCCACATTTTCTGTACCAGGTCTGCCTCTTGCACCCTGCCTGGCATAATGGGGTCTCTAGGCACTGCATTACTAAGAATAACTTCAAAGTACTTTCGTAAAGTTGGAGAGTTGAGCTTGAAAACAACTCCTACAGATGACATCTTTTAGAGATAGCAGTCAGTGGACTACAGAATACTGACAATTGCAGTACTCAGAGAAGTAAACAAGTCTCTGTGGATTTGATAGCCCAATAAATATCCATTATTGCTTGTTGCCAGGCTATGTGCCTGAAAATGAAAATGAGGATAGAACTGTTCTTAATGGCTGATAGCAAAAATAATCGAGTCTTATCTAAATCAAACTTTATTGGCCTGGATGAATTATTTTTGGCCTCCTGTAATCAAAGCTGAAAATTCACCTGTCAGGCACAGTATGGTAAAACTCATTAGAGCCTCACCATGTGCTGTTATGAAATTGCTCCATATGGCAGTGCATGATTGTTTATTTACTAGATTCAAATATAGGCAGGTTTCAGAAATATATAAAAAATATTATTTTCAAATTCCTTTAAGGCAGAAGTGTATGTGCTGAAGTTCCAGACTTCTGTAATGGAAATATTTCACTTGTAGAGAGAATTTTGCCTTGTGCTGTAGTGAAGCTATTGATCAGGCAATTGGCAATCCTCAAGTGTGAGGACTCATTAAGGCAAAGGTATATGAATCATTTTTTAATGACATCTCTTTGCTTTCAGCAGCTTAGCATGTGTCCTGGTTTCAATGGATGCACTGTAATTTAGGCAAGCTGTCTACAGACTTCAGCCATTACTCTTACCATATGTTTTCTTCAAAAATTACCATGCACTGGGGCCTGCTAGCTGCAGTCATGGAGCGAGGTGCACTCTCTCTGCTGTATCAGCATGCTAACATTACTTGAAAAAGCAAGAGTAATGTGCTTATAAAAAGAAATTCCCAATTAGCAAGTTTAGTGCATGTGTGTTAACTTGGATTAAATACATTCCAATTATGGGCAGCTCATTATTAAAACTACACCCAGCTGTTTGCCAGAAATGTGAGATCTGGTAAACAAGCCTTTCCCTATCTCCTTGCAAAAGATCCCAAGTTATTTCCCCTTCTCATTGCTTCTCAAACAGTAAGTACAAACACTGCAGTGAGCTGCTCTGCCATCCTAAGTACATGACTCAAAGCAGAAAAAATGCCAGACAGGGTGCCCACTTTGATGCCTATGCTCACCTGAAGTCCAGTGAAACCCAAACATTAGTTTCTAGAAAGAGAAGTTATTTCTCAGTCCCAGCCCAGAACAACCAGCCCAGCCAGGGCTGTGCCAGGCTGAGCTGAGCCAAGAAACTGCTGCTGTCTGTTCACAGGCCTTTTAGGTCTGTGATATTTCAATTATATGTGTACATTGCCAAAATCTAACAAAGGAAAAGGAGTAGATGCAATTATATAGAAAAAAAAAGTTTTTGCCTGCATAGCATTTTTCATTCAGATGCTGGTTCACACAGACTCGGTGCCAGAGGACACACATGGCTAGCCAAGGTGCAAGGCTCAGTGTGGTGCTCAGGTGACCTGCAACCATCACACCAGTCCAGAAGTCCCAGCCAAAGCAGGGAGATGCTCTTTCACTACTCAACCACAGCAAAAAAATTAAGGATCTATTCCTGGGTCCCATGCTTAGCACCCAGTTGTTGCTCTTTGTGGCTTCCTCATCCCTACAGTTGATGGGAGAGTAGTATTTAGAGAGTAGCATTTAGCATGCCAGAGAAACAAGTGGAAGCTGGGTGGACTCTTGTACTGAAACCTTAGGGCAGAGATAAGCATGGGATATTTTAGACCTTACATGAGGAGGAAGCAACTTCAGCTGTCCCCAGGTGTAATCTTGGTCTGAGAAAAGTACTCGTATTTCAAGCAGTAGACAGGTTAAACAGCATGTGGGTAAGACACAGATTCAGAGTCTGTCTTGAATTATGAAACACCAAATCCTTGTTTTACTTGAACAAAATCCCCACAGGCAATCAACCAACCCAACAGAAAACCAATTTGAACTAGTGATAACTGAAACAGAAGATACATCTGAAAGACAAAGCTATGCCTTGTATGATTCTCTCTATGTTATTAAGCAGAAATTCTTTGCAAAGCAGAAGAAAGAGGATAATTAAGGACCATGAGGAAATACCACTCATAAAATCATAGTACTTGTAGGCTTATAAAAAAAGCAGAAAAATAGGTGTATCAAATATGGTCCAAAGACAGAGGACTGGAGGGTTAGGGAAGAGGCAATTCCACTGTAGGCAGTCACACATCTTCACATTGTCATTAGGAAATTCTGTTTAGTAGACAAAGAGTTTACTGGCTCAAGGGATACTGCATAAAGGTTTTCAGCATTGTTTGTGCATAACCTACGTATAACATTCAGCTTGGGAATGAGATATGATGTAGAAAATTGCCTTTGCAGTCCTTGAAGCCAATAATTTAGCTCTGCAACCTTAATTTATAAGGGAAAAGGGAAGGTAGTTGGAACATGAATTTGGATCACCGTCAGATTCAGGAATGAAAGTAATTAATGCTTCTGTGAAACTCCCCTGATAGTTATTTTTGGATTCAAAATCTTTAAAGAAAAGTTTTAATTTAGGGGCAGAAGCTCATTATATTCTCAAAAGAATCCTGCTCTACTAAATCATTCTGTCTCCAATTCAAAGCCCTACCTTCCCTCTCTACATACAGCTCCTTCACTGATAAAACCACAATTTTTTTCCCACCTTAACTACTGAAACTTTGATTTTCTCTCTGAGTTCTTCCAAACTGAGGCTGCTTGTCTCCATATTCAAGGCTCTTACTATTACCATGGAATTCTGGTGACCAAACCCTTTCATTGCACATTAGGTCAATATTTTCTGCCAGCTGCAGAAACCAAACCATTACTGTTGTTTCCCACTGTAGTACTTCCAAGGTCTGTAAAAAATTATTGAGGTGACAACACTATGTGATTGATAACTGTGAATTTCCCCTCCCTGCCTTCTCCAACTCCTCTCTTCATTGGTTTATAATTTTATCTGACATTTTTCAATCATGGATTGGATGTTGCTCCAGATTGTCAAATGTTCAGCCCATATTTGGTGCTATTATGATATATTAGTAATAAAGGACAATAGAACTGTACCCCTGGGGAAGGGATAGGGAAGGACTTTAATGATTTTCAGGCTGTGGGTTTATTTTTTCTATTTTAACCTGTTCTTTAATGCCCTCTGTGACTAAGTCCCGGATGACACCAACCAGGAAGAAACTAATATTTAATCCTACTTCAAATTCCTGAATCCTCCAGCTCTGGTAGTTCTGTAAGAGTCTTCATTTGCACTTAGAGCTACAGTTCCAGGGATCAGCTAAAGCCAATGGAAAGGTTCCGGTTGGCTACAAGTGGCACTGCACAGGTACTTGGACAGCTGAATAGAGCAGTGAGTTTAGCAAAGGTTTCATCTATTTACTTATTTTCCCTTATACAAAAATCACCTTTCATCTTTGGTTATTTACATTCTCCAAAGCAAGTACTGATGACAGACAGCTGCAAACAAAACCCAAAGGTTTTGGAGCTGAAAAGCAAGCAGCTGTGCTCTGCCACTTCTATTGGCATGGGGATGTATTTTCAGATTCTCAGTCAAACCTACGAGTGCTGTTCAAGGTTCACACAGGGATAAACTGCATTTTGAAAACTTCCAAAAGGCCAGCACAAACACGAGGGCCGTATCCTTGCTTTTAAGCCAAGGGGACTAGCTATGTGAGCAAATTTAAGCACTGAGCAAGCTTTCACAGGTTTGTGCCCTGGTATTATAATCACACACATGAGCAGAATCATTAATTGTCCTAATTCCTTGGCTATTTCAGTAAGAATAATGAAAGGAAAAATCATATGCATACTTCAGTGTTAGCTTAGTATCTCTTCAGCTGCCACTGACAGCTCCTTTGAATTAGAAATGGTAGCCAGTGTTTGCTGAATAGGATGGCCACACCATTCTCATTGTTACCCCTTGAAGAGCATATTACTTAAAAAAATAATCTTATCTCTAAGATTTGGGGTTTGAAAAATGTCTCTCTTGGAGAAATGCCACTAAGCACTTCATTCTGCTTTTTTTTTTCTAAAGTAAGATTTCCCACCCCTGTTTTAATAGGCTCTTATAGCCTTTAACATACCATGAAATTAAATGCCTCCATTGGGGATCCATAACTTATCATAACAATAGTATTTCTAGCACTTGTTGGAACTGTGAGGAAAGTTAGAAGGTGGTATAATAATACGTGCAACATTTTAAAGGACTACAGAATTGTCACTATACATTACTGAGCTCCCATAGTTAACCCATGAATTAAAAGCATATAAAAGTGATAATAGCTGAATTTCTAAAGAAATGAGTGACACTCGGTGAGATTATCACTTTGCTGGAATTAACCTGTGATCTTCTGGGAACCATAAACCCCACAAAAATAGGGAAGCATATTAATCTCATAACTGACCCTGCTTTAAGCAGGAGGCTGGACTTGATGACCTCCTGAGCTTCATTCAAAGCCAAATTATCCTAGGATTCTAATCACTTCTGCTAATTTTTGTCAGGTACCTGTAATGATACATATATTAAGTATGTAGCAAGAACAGATCACCTTCTTCTTGCCTGCATAACATTACAAAATCTCCAGTGTAAAATTAATTAAAAACTGAAGGCCAAATTCTACAAGATATAAACAGCCTTCTAGTAAGGGGAATTGAGATGTGCACCTCTCTCTAGGTGCTCCAGGAGAGCTCACAGGGTTTCCAGAGGCAGTGCCTGTGCCATGTGAGCCAAATGAGCATGGTTATCTTAGCTAGCTCTCTTGGCTTATTCAGCAAGCAGAGTTTGGAGTGGCAGGAGTTTGTGCTTTCAGATCTAACTTGAAATACAAACCCCAACAAGAGACCACCTTGATGATCTGGAGAGAACATTGGAACCCTGAACATACAGATGGCTTGACACTATATCTCAAAAAGATGTCAGTTAAGGGTATGGGTACTCCTTCCACTGATGGCTGAAGAAGAGAGAACAGGAAATCACATTTAAAATTTTTTCACAGTCAACAGTAGCTGAAATCTGTTTGGGTATCACATTAGAGTAGCATTGGGAGGGTGAGAAATATCACCATTGCCAAAACACACAGGCCCCCTCCAGTTTAATGCCTGAAGTTTTCAGGCCATCTAAGGACCTGCCCATCACCAAGCACAACAAACTGATGGCTCCATAAAATGACAGCTAGTGCTTGTCAGTATGAAAAATAAGTAAGGAGTAATAGTAAAATATTAATGCACACCCTGTTTAATTAAATGACAATATCATTATCTTGTAATCTTTCTCCAACTCTGCTGGAAGAGTGCAGTGTTGACATGTTAATTTTATAAACTTCCTTGACAGTTCATGTTAAACCATTCTCCATTACCACAGATTGATAACTGGCACTTAGAAAGGAAATGAAATGTCTGACAAATTCATTAAACATGCCTAATATCTGAGAAAACCTAGTGCAATGGTAAAGTTATCGAAATCACTGTGTAAGCAGCTAAAGGGATGTTTCCTTTATAAATTCCAAAATAAAAGAAAAAAGCCATGACTTCCTATTATATTTTTAATTCCATGAAGTGAAGCAGTTACTGTGAGACGGATCCAAGTCTTCCTTCCATTAGCTGCTGCTGGCAGCAACTTTAATTAAGTCAACCAAGTTACAGTACTTGGCTTTAGATCTGCTCTCCTCTCTTTTCACCTTCCTCCAGGAAATCGAAAATGGAGAGAAACTCAGTTCTGCAGATATGCCTTAATAATCTATTACGACAGAATCTTGTCAGAAAGCCTTATTTGGGAATGTCCAAATGATCTATTTTCACTGCACTGGCCATTTCATCCCTCAGAGTCTGAGCACGCAAACCCATCCAACAACCTGCAGACACCCTTCTCTTTAATGTACTTTGGCATTTAAATTCCCTGAGCTGCTCTATCTATGCAGTTTAAACTGTTTGAAGAAACATGAACAATGTTTAATTACAGTAAGTTGCTAAATATCTGATCAAAGGAAATTCTTGAGGATACATCAAGTATCTTCACCTATCCCTCAATCCAGGCCAGGCTCAGGAAAAAGTAAGAAGAACCTAAGGACTAACATCTCCCAGGCTCAGGAAAAAGTAAGAAGAACCTGAGGGGTAACATCTCTTCTGTCAAAATTACTCTTGCTTGGCCTTTTGCTGCTGAAAGGAGACTGAAGAATATTTATAAAAATTATTTGTTTTGCTAACTACACAGAATCATAGTGATGTTCCAAAGGCAGCTAAGGTGGACAGAAAGCACAGACAGCCCAACACTGGAACTGCTTATCTCATTTAAACATGGCCTGGGCACAGAAACACCTGTGACCATATCATCCCCTGATATCATCTGCCACAAGAATAGACTGAAATTCTGGGCACAAAAGTGGACAAGGTACAACATAAAGTTGACAGCTGTCTGATATTCTTGATCACATCACATTCATTTACTGTGATGAGAAGGAGTAGTTCAATCATTAGCAAACCACCATCTACCTTTACGTGCAAAACCAGATCTCTGTTTAGTTCTTACATGACTGAACTTTTCAGCTTCTCTTACTCTCAAATGATAATAAGAATTAGATAAATGACTTACCTTACCTACAGAGGAACGTTTGATGAGTCTCACTTGCTTCTTTTGATTGAAGTTGGACACTTGGCGCATAAAACAATTCAGTGATGAATCAGTGATGAACTTCTGCTGTTGCTTCTGCACTCCACATCTCAGAAACTTCATATTGTGGACTGTGTTGTTATACCTGCAGCACAGTTGGCTTTAAAATGGCAATTCTGCCTTCTGAAAGCACAAAAGAAAAATAAATGATTTTTTACGTATCCTAATGTAGTTAAATATTTTCCACAACTGTTTAATTTATCTAAAGAAGGACATTGAAACTACTACTAAGGTACTAAGGATGAAAGTTTGATTGAAATTTTCTTGAGACTATATAAATAGACTTTTGAAAATATAGGTGAAGGGAAAAATGGTATGGTATAGATTGCAAAAAAATTTATGTCATGATTGTCTTTCCCCCTAATTAACCATCAGCTCCTCTCATCTATAACAGGGATGTGATATATGAAACATCCCCCAGAACCTTGGCCCAACTTACAGAGATTTTAGAAAATTCTAGTAAAAAGCTTTACTAGTCCAGGCCTCAAGGTTTATGAGACAATAATCACAGGGCATCACTAACATCTGTAGAGTCTGGATGTCTTCTAAGGGGCCTGTGAAAATCCTGAGGGATAACCCTCACAAGTGATAGCAACTACCTCCATGCCAACCTCTCACAACATCCACTTCTTCACAAGACTAGGACAATCTTCTAGGAAAGAGTCACTGAAAGTGGCAGCTCCAAAGACCAGTGAGAGGGAGTGTGAATTTATATTTTTAAGGTGTTCTAGGACCTTGTAAAACCACAGAATATATTATTTCCATATTTCAGCTCTGACCTTACTGTATAGCTTTTGCTCTATGAATAATCCCATTTCATTATTGCAAGGTTGCATTTCTGAAGGTTGGTTGTAAATTACATCCATAAATAATTTCACAACTTACTGTTTGCAAGTTGCTTGTTACTTTTACCTTTAGGAAGGCCTGTCCTTAGACCACTTCAATTCTGGTCCCTCATCTTTGCTATTAAACCACAAATCCTAATTGTTTACTGATGCCTACTTCAGTTTTTATCCATTTCATGAATTATCCACTTAAATTTCTTACTTAATGACAACAGAATTTGCAGATCAATTGAACCATTACTGCTCTGGACATCATATTTTGACTCCAACCTTTCTTTTCTCAGAGTGTATTCTCTGACCATCAAAGACTCAAAGGAAAAGGAAAGTTGAGGGCAGGTCAGATAACTGGACTCTAAAGTTTATGTCACCCCATAAAAAAGTCTAATCAACTCCTTTGTGACTTGCCAAATCCCATGGAAATCAATGTAAAGACTACCTTTGATTTGACAGAGTATGTTTGTCAGGCCTTTAACATCTCCAGAGCCAAAAGCAATACAATGCCTAATTAGGGATTTAATTAGTGCCTGGATGATGCTTTCTGAAAAAAAGAGGTGAAATTAATGCCCATGGTATCCACAATTCTCCACACCTACTGATTCTACGCTGATTAAAATCTCCTAAATATGTTATATATATTTAGCATTATAGAAACCAATATTTAAAAAAAAATCTTAATAATTCAAGAGAGGAAAGAAAAGGATTCACCTCCTTTCTCCACCTTGTAGGTGCTAAGAGCATACTATAACCACTAAAACCCAGAGAAATGTATGTTCTTATTTACAAAAGACTGCGTGTTAGCAAGGATGCAGAGAGTTCTCTTCTTTCATTTGGGTTTTTTTTTCCCTTTTTTTGACCCTGGCAATAAAGCTGATGTTTTTTTCTTGCTGTAGCCTGAAACAAAATAGCTGATTCTCAGGTGGAAAAATAATTAGTAACATGGGAAGTTGAATGAATTTTGAGATATTGAGGAAAATGTAGTTTGAACTGTCAGGTTTACTCACTTACCCACAGGAACTACAAAGCAGCAAAGAAATAAAACCCTCTTAGAACTTACAGCTTTCATCAAGCTATTCCCTCTGGCTGATTTTTCCCCCCAGATCTCTCTTTTCCCAGTGGTTCCTATTAGAAACACAAATAGTTTGCCTCTCTGCATAGCGACAAATGTCATGTTACTTGCTTCTTTTTTAAAAAATACTGTTATTATGCTCTTTTTAGTATTAGTATAGACTATGAAACCTGTACAGTCAAATATACTTCACAGGAGCACTTACACTGTATGGATTTTCAAAGGAAATTGAAGCTATCAGGGGTTTAACTCCTGTCTATGAGGCCAAAGAGAGTTGCTCTCTGTTTGGCACCACAACCAACACAGTTTAAGGCCTGACAGCACCAACAGGAGTGGATGCAACGAGAAGAACTATGGATTGGCACAGAGGATCCTTACAGTCTTGCCCATATGCTATGGTGTACAGATCACGAGAAATTTATGGATAGAAATTGATTATTTACGTTGCAATTACAACAGAATAAGGAAAATCAGCTTTCAGTGTCTCAGTAGGCCATTGAGTCTTCCATTGCTCTTGATGTTTTGCACCTTTTGCTCACTTTTTAGTGACCTCTTCAAAGACAAGAGCCCTAAGTGTATCCATGACGATGTTCAGAGGGAACTGGAGCTCCATGCCTGGTCTGAGATGTGTGTTGTCAGAGGCATCCCAGAATCTTGGGAAAATTTGCACAACTGGAAGGTCACAGTGGATGGCTACACAATCTTTTGGGATGATAGGAAGGGAGGAAGAGGAGGTGGAATTGCACCTTATGTAACAGAAGGATCTGAAAGTAAGGAGACAAGCTGAAACCACAAAAGGTCTATCAAGTACCTTTGCATCAAGACTAGTGGGGGTATACTGTGTGTCAGTGATATTTAGGAATTCTAATTCATAGATGTGCTGTCCATTAAACACTAAGCTCATGGTTCTTCAAGAAGAAGTGAATTAAAATGCTATGCAATACAAAGAAGAGTGGAGTGATTTCACTTGCTAAAATCTCACCTACTTCAGCCTAAGACATTATAAACACATGAGAAATTATGCTCTCCATAACCTTCCAAAAGATTCTGCTCTAAAGTTTGCACAGAACATTAGTAAACAGGGGAATGGCTACATGGATGTGGAAAGCTCCATCTTCAGTGCCCAGTTTCTGAAAAGAAATCTAAAGAAAAAAGCTCCAACAAGTGGAATTCTACAGGAAGGATGAGAAGGAAACTTGTCATGGAGAGATTGCAGATAGTTTTCCTACCAGAGCAATGTTGGGAAAGTAATTACAGAGAGATCCAGGCCTTGGCAGATAGCAGAACAGTTTTAATGGGAAAGTCATGAGGGGACTTCTAGGCACCATGATAAGCATCAATTCTTTTCATGGCACCAGAAGTGGAAAGTGTAAATGACATTCCCTAATTACTTACTTCTCTACTAAAAGACATTATTAGAGGGAGAAGAGGGCATGGAAAGCATCAAGGCAAACCAGTAGAGTTATTCAGAGTGCAAACTCCATACTGTGCATGGAGGAGACATGGGGGAAACACATTTAAGAACAAACTTATTCAAAAGCTATTAAAACAGCCAATCACTGTTAAATTGTATAGAGGAGGAAATATGCCCTAGAGGGAGTGCAAACCAGAAGATTGACTTCTTCAAATTCACAGCTGTGGTGGAGCAATCAAATAGTCCAAGACCAGCTTTCCCCTCAGAGACAAGACAACCTGGGGCCATTCGACCTCAACCTTTGATATGCACACAGAAAATTTAATGAGAGATTTGCTATAGGAACTGATGTCTTGATGTGACAAATTGTAAGCTTTGCTGTCCTCTCATGAAGGGGAAGTTTCAAACTTTCATCAGCAAAACTGAGCAACTGAGACAGGCAAGGAACTGAGATATGCAGGGAAAGGAAAACTAAGCAGGAACATTTACAGTCACTGATAAAAGCTGTTTAATTCCACACTCCTGCTAGCCAAAACTGAAATGGCAATGGAGGAACACAAAATAAAAGCATCAACACATAATCGAGGTGAAATCCTTGTCTGGGTAATTGATTTACTTCCCCCCAAATCAACACTGCTTGAGAAGAGTTTTGTTCATTTAGCCACTGCCAGACGTAGGTAGAACCAGGAGGGACCCAAGTGTTCACAATCACAAGAAATTAAATTAGATTAAACTCTTCCAAGCTGTCACAGCTTCCAAAAAGGCTTAGTTTGGATTTTGGCTACAGGATAAAGCACAGGCACAGCACAAAACAGAAAGCTTATCTTTAAGAGTTTGCATCTCTGTAATTGCCAGAATGTTAACTGTGGGAGACTGCAGTACAACAAACAAGTCAGTTAATATTTCCAAGTGCCAAAGATTTTACCCAGATTTCTAATGCCATATCTCATGCAGTTAATAAGTTTCATGCTGATTATTGGACTGAACAATACAGAATATCATACTGTTGGCAAAAAAAACCCATTATCATTAATAAGATTATATATTTGCCTCTAAAAAGGAAGAAACAGCTCTGGGCAATAGATCTATGCTTCCAGAAGACTAATAATACGAGAAGTCAAGTGATTTGTCCCATCAGCCTCTGTTCTAGCTTCTATTCTAGCAGCAAAAGAACATCCCTGCCAATTAAAAATCTCTACGGATGGAGAAAATGTTAACTTTTAGAAGTTCTTTTGCTAGATCAGAGCATGACATCTGAAACACTGTCCCTTACAGCCATCACCTTCGGCTGCTTCAGAACAGAAGGTAACAGAGTCAAACCCAATGATTTGGGGTGTTCTGCTTGGGGCAGAGTTTTTTCTAAACAAGCTGAATATATGTGTGCCAAAAATCAAGCCTCGTTGCAATGTCAAGTTGGGTACCTGAAGGCAGAGACACCCAAAGCCACTAGTAATGCTTAAAAAGCGTAGGCATAATTCCCAACACCCACACAATCTCTCGCTCTCTCTCTCTCAAAAAAGCCCACACTGGCAAATTGAGAATAAATCACTCCTCACATAAAGTCTTAAATGACAGGATTTGGCTCCAGTGCCTACAATTCTTCACTGAAATGTTACATCATGTCACTTTTTATTGTCCTGTGTGCATGCAAATGTGTACAAGATTAGTGCTGCTGCTGCAGATGAGGAGGTGAACAACTGCTGTTCCTATGCTTGCATCCTTTAAAAAACCATCATTGATATTATGAAATCTAATTAAGAGCAAGGTTGGAGTTTATTTTGATTATGTTAGGAAAAGAAGGAGCAGAACTCAGAAAAATAATGTGCCAAAAGAGAAAACACCTAGATAAAGAAACCCTTTCCAGTGCCATCATAACAACAAAGTTTCAAGAAAGGAAAACATATCAGTAGCAGAATGATATAAAGATCTCACAGTAAAATCCAGAAACAAAAACCTAGAGGAAAAGCAGACTTAAGGGTTCTGAGTCTGCTCTCAAACTGAGACCAGCAGGGTTAACAATCAATACTCTTTAGGCGTGTTAAAGCTTCACCTTCTAGCTAAAAGAAATCCAATGGTGGCTCCTATATTCGTATGTGGAATTTTGACAGCAGAGCAGATATATCTTCATCAGCACTTTGTGTCTGCCTCCCCCTCACTTCAGTTCTTATTGTCATTTTGCAATATATTAATGATCCAAATCATTGAGTGATCCCAGTTTGGCTGCAAGAGGTTCTCTGAAGTAGGCAGCACTCCTTATAATGATAGATTGCAGGAATAATGGCCTCTTTACTGAAAGCAAAACATCAGAAAACTGCCTTAAAAATGGCAGAAGAGGAGGGATTGAAGATAGCAAGTGCTTCATTAGCAAAAATGGAATCAACAATTCAGGAGGGCAGCATCATTTTATATTCATTTTTGCAAGGCTACCTGTGTCTTAAAGATAGATGAGGCTTATGCAGGCATAAAACACCAGGCACCTGGGAAAGTAAAGTGTTAAGAAAAGATTATCAAGCAAGAGATGGACATAAATGGTCTTAAAAGTCAGTTCCTAAGAGTTTTTCCATACACTAGAAAAATAGATGTTATTTCTATTGCACTGGAACTCCTAAACACAAACACCTAAGTTTAATAACTTAATTCCATGGACTCTGGAGGTCAGAGAAAATTGTACAGGCACTGAAATAGTTTCTTGAGCATGACCTGGACTTGAGCACCTGCCTGTCTGTCTGAGGCTGCCAATGGAAAGAAGTCTTTCCAACCAGAGTGGTAAAGCCTACCAAGCTCACAACAAGTGGCACTGAGAAGCTCTATCAGTAATACCATCACACTGACCAAAGTGTTCTAGTGGCACACTCACACCAGTTTTTCCCAGAATATACCACTTCCGTTTTGCAAGTCTAACTCTGCTGGATGCCAAATGACTAGGCTGTAGAGTCTTGAAACCAAATTTGTCTGGAGCTGGAAAATGTAGACTTTAGTGCACCTGACTCAGAGGGTTACATATATACTACTGACAGGAGAACATGAGAAATTGCAAAAAACATTGAGATTGTGGCGGTGTTTCCTTCTGTTGTGACCCAAATGCAGGAGTAAGCTAACAGAGAGGTTCTTATTCACCTTCTTGATGAGGTCCCTCAAGTTCAAACAGATTAGCCACTCACCTGGGCTTGGCACATCGTGAACAGTCTGAAACTTGCAGTGTGTTAAACAAAAATAGCATCATGCACAGGTCAATTAAAGAAAACAGTGCTTTTCTCCCAGCCTTTACTACTCTCTCTCCATTTTATTTCACTGGACTTGCTGCAAACTGACTGACTCTTATACCTTTCAACGGCCCTGAAAAGCTCTTTAATTGCTTTCTGCTACTGCAATTAGTAAAAGCAACACAGTGGCCATTATTATATTTCCAGGTGCTCTACAGATTTTCTGACAATAAACCAGACTGATGAAAACCATGAATACACAAACAATCTGTAAAGTTTAATGCTTCCATTCGTTATGCTCTCCAAGTGAGAAAAATAGCATTAATATGGATAAGTCATTCAACTTTCCCCATTAATAGCTGGTCTTAATTCACAGGTGCCTTTTTAATCTCTCCTGAGTTCCTCTAGAACCTAATGAATACGTGCAATAATAACAGCAATTCAGAATTTAATCCTGATTCTAGTCTGTCTTAAATTAGACCTTAGTCATTAAGACATTACAGGATAGTGAATGGTAGTTAATCAATGTGTTTAATTTGGCCCCATTATTTATTTGATACAGTTTCTCACATGGTGGTTATAAATCTTTTTCCCCCCAAGCTTCGCCACCAGAAGCAATCCTGAAATATTGAGCAGAAAAATATTAGATTTGATGATCCTCTTAAGTGCAGGTTAAACTATAATTAATCTCTCTGTGTGTGCCCAAACCTTTCAGACCAATGCATATATGCACATATGTAATTCATACATAGTCAAACACTTCAGGTAAGATTTATTGTGCTTTATTTTTTGTCTCTGTTAACTCTTAGCCCTATCAGTCAAGATTTCCCAGCACTTACCACAGCATTAGCCCTAAGCATTGGGAAATCACATTTCTTGGTGCCAAGGGTTTAAAAAAGATTCTAATTCAGCTATTAAACTGGAGGCAGCATGTGCCAGCCCCACAGCACATTCACCCATTAATTCTGTCCCCTGGAAAAAAATGACTACCTCTTGCACCAGCCTGATAAAATGAGGAAACACACTGATTATGTCTGTGGCAGCTATTCTTGACCCAACCAACAGTGACAGTCATCAAACCGCAGTACCTAGAGCGCTGCAAGCTGTGTGAGCTAACCCAAGACATCATTAATTCTAAACACCAGAGCTTTCATCCAGATACTGGAGTTCAGAGAAGCTTAAAAACAAATCCCTTTGGTGGGTTGAAATTCTGTATGCTGTTCATAATCGCTTCACTGACAGTATTTGGAACTTATTTCTCTAGCTGGACAGGTCAAATGCAAGAATCAAAGTGGCAGTGTCTTTCCTTGGATTGCTCAAAATTGGACCTCATATTCAATTAATAATGTTAGATGGACAGAGATCAAATGGATTGAGAGTAGCTGTTTGGAAAATTATTTTTATCACTTTGAACAGAACAGGATGAAGGAAACACAGTAGCTGTGAATGCTGCAGACTGGGTGACTTGTCCAGCCAGGATCTGAATGCATACACGTGTTCAGCACAGGGAAAAGGCAGGGAAACAGCCAACACAGTATTAAAAGAGCCTTTGCTATCTAATCCTATCAAGTCTTCGGGGAGACACTAACTATTCAGAGAAGTCTTGAGATATAAATTTCTGCTACCCTAAAAATTCTCCTTTGCATCTCTGCTCATCTGCAAAAAAACCCCAAACAGACACACATGTATTTTTTTCATGGAGGGGAGTATCCAAATCATATCTCAGAAAGTATTTAGGTTATGGGACAAGATACAATGAAGTGCACTACACACTCTTTTCCCAGTTTCTTTCGAAAGATAGTTACCAAACATGCTAAAAGTCAATGGCTGAGCCCTGTGGAGAGGAAGATCACAAAATGTTCACAAGCAATTTCACATCTTCATTTTCCCTTTCAAGCACAAAGAAGACAACCACATCTTCAGAAGAGCTTAGTATGTTTACTTTAACAGACTGTCCTGAAACTCTGGTTAGAAAGATGAGCTAAACAGCATTAAACACCCAGGGTGACATTTCAGTCCATCCAGGGCCTATCAGATACCTCACCAGTTTCATCTTTGACTTTTTATTTCAACAAATACATTCTGAACTCTTTCAAAAATCTGTCTAGTTGGGCAGGGAATCAAACCAAGGATTTGGTACAGCATCATCATAGACAAATCCTTTGAAAATTGCAATCATTGTTGTGCTGCTTTCCCCAAAACTTTTGGGGTGTTGTTTTCCAGTAGGAAGTATTTCAGTTTTGCAGAGTCTTGAAATGCTATTCAAATTTTTGTTGATTTTTCAAAATGGAAGAACTTTTGTTGCCTTAGCAATATAATTTCATGCTGTGTTATTGTCACAATTTCTGCATTCTTATTCATTTGCCCACAGCAGCAGAGCTAGGAAATCTTTGCTTGCTCACTCTCCTTTTAAGAAATTTTACTAGTTAATAAAGCTTAGCCTTGTTCCAGGGGTCTGTCCCTCAATAGTTACTATTCTCTTTCTGACTCAAAGACCAGCTGCAATGAAAACAATGCCCTCTCGTTCCTCCCAGCACTTAAAAAGGTTTATAGATCTCCAGCCTCCTACAACTCAGCAGAAAACTGCTCGCACTTGACAGTCTTCAGAAATCAGCATTGTTTCCACCCTCACTAAACCTGTCAGCCACAAGGTCAGGAAATGAGGAGAGCTGATGTCACCTGAATCATTACTACCTCTGCTTAGACCTCTCACCACACTCCTGTCTTCCAGAGCAAGTAGCTATACCCAGGAGTAAAGTCTTTCAAGTCTTTTAAAACTGTCATAAAATAGTTTCTGAAAACTGTTTGGAGAACTACAAAGAACTCGAACCCTTCAAAATCGTAAACTCATGAATACTTTCTTGCCATAGTTGTCAAGCTGCAACAGTGTTTTGCAGGGGGCTCATGAATATGATCACCTCTGCAGTAGCCTCTAAGAGGTGTTTTTATTTTCTAGAGATGATTCTACAAGGATAGCAATAATGAATCTTTCAAAGCTATCTAGACTCCAGCTCCTAGTTGTGCTAATTAAAAATCACTATATAAGTCTGCAAGACAGCTCAGGAGAAACAGTTTGCTCTCTGAATACAGTGGTCTGTGCTCTTAAAAACAATGTCCATAGGAAAAAGAGGAAGATGAATTCCATCATATGCCTGTGAGACAGAAACATTGTTTCTGTTATATTTTAAAGATCATAAAAGCTGTGCATGATGGAATACAAGCAAAAGGCTTTTAGAGAACTGAGCTACTTTCTCCAATGCCTGGAGGCACTTGAGATGACCCCATGGTCAGTAATCATAGTTCCAAGACAATGAGGCAGTTGCAATTCAACAGAAACATGCAAACTGCACACCACTGACCACCACAAACTCTACATAATTCAGTTATAGGTCACTTCCATAAAATCAGACACATATATATATGATGTATTTCTTCCACTTGTCCCCATTACACCAGCAGCATCATTATTCACCTTAAATCCCAAGCTTATCCTCACTCAGTCTTCACATCCAGAGGTTATATGTCTCACATGGGGACACTGCTTTTCATTTCACAGCTGGACATGGTGTGGCTGTTGGATGTCCATTTGCTGTGTGCACCTTACAGTTAACGTGGCAATAGAGAACACCAACAAAACTGATGGGCTGGTGTGTCTGTGTGGCTCCTCACACCTTGGCTCAGCCTCAACAGCCCCTTGCAGGCAGAGAGAGGCTCCTCATGCCCGAGCTGCAGTCAGCTGGCCATCAGCCAGCTCTAAACAGAGAGCTATTTGGCTGCACGAACGTGGTGCCAAGCCTGAGCTGATACAGATGAGCTTTTGCCCAGCAAGGCCTATTGGGTTGGATTCAGCCTCGTGCTAAGCATTGCTAACGTGCAGAACTTGTACCAAACATCTGGTCTGATCTGGCATCCCTGATATCTACACAACTTTCCTATTAACTTTACTTTGCCAAATCAAATCCATATTGATTCAAATCCTCCCTTCGTTCAACAGGAGTTTTTGAACTGATTTTAGCTGTGATAGGTTTAAAAACTCATATATTTTCTTTGGTCAGCCACACTGCTCCCCTCCCTGCTCTAAGCAGATCGCTTTACAATGCAGCATTCACCCTTTTGTTAATGATAACGTTAAAAAAAAAATCAATGGCTCAATTAACAATCAGGAATGGAGCTTCCAGGCAACAAGCACCATGATCAATAACTTATGTTCAGTGAAATTAAAGGTACTTGTTAAGTCAAGTGTTAAAAGCTGCACACGCTTAATATGGGAATATCAGTCACGAACAGTTTGGCAGTTTAACTTGAGAAAATCAGTAAGTACAAAGTTCCCATACTATGTTCCACACCAATGACTAACTAATGAAGCATAAATATTCACACAAATTCATTTATGTAATAAATTCTCAAATCTCCCAATACACAGCAGTAGTGCTGAGTCGACAGAAGCTTTCACTTTTGTTAGGAGTTACACTTCTAAAATATGAATCCAAAATGAAGTTGGCAAAACCAAAGTCAAAGCTTGCACAAAGGTAGCTCCCAGTGGTTTGAAGGAGCAGCAGTGCACAATGGCTTGGCTGCTGCAAATGACAAAATTTTCCACCAGCATAAAGGGACATGCTAAGATTCTTTCCAATAAATTTCTCCAAGGCCACAAAAATCTCCTCAAATGAAATAAAATGCATTCATCTTATGGGACAGGTGAAAGCAAGGATTCATACAGCACAGAGTAAGTGACATGAAAACGTTTGAGCCCTTTGGAAGAGTTATGAACACACATTGCAGTATCGAAATCAAGAAACCTGTACAGAAATACTCTGACTTATCCTGTTTCTATATTCCTACCACATTTTGCAAGATGGTGGCTTAGGGGAAGGTTTTTCAAAGGCATAAAGGACAGTGAGATGCTCAGCTCTCAGTGGAAGCCTGGGTAAATCAGATGTCTCATTCTCATTTATGCAATCTAAAATCTCCCGCTTAACTTTTATACATCTGCTCTCAATAGAGCTTTTTTTTTTTTAGAGAAGAGAACATTTAGAGCAATGTCAAAACTGACTCCTACATCAAGCTTGTGACAAAATTCATCTCATGGTCAATAGCCTTGTTTTTAGAGCTCCACTGATAACAGAGATGATTTAGCAGCATACTC
>NW_008652115.1:116478-202441 GCF_000695815.1 Acanthisitta chloris | reverse complement strand
CACTGCTGCTACTCAAAGTAGGGAATATTCAGAGGATAATTTATCCTTGTTCGAAACTTTTAAAAATAAATAAAATAAATGAAGAGAAATCTTTGCATGCCTCATTTTGCATATCAAGGACTCTCTCTGACTGCAGTCTGGTATATGCCATACCCTTTTCCAAATAGCACAGAAGTCTTGTGAGGCCTGAATTCCTTCAGCAGTAATAGAGAATATGGGGGGTGGGGGTTTATGGGATGGCAGGGTGATTCTCTTCATTTAATGAGCTGCCCCTTTCTTCAGTGTATTATGATCATATCCTGAGCGTTGCTGACTGCACTTTGATGGGTACCTAATCAACGGAAATCAATCATCTGAAATTGCACAGACAGCATTTCATCTCCATCAAAAATCATCTTCCTACAGAGCTCCATTAATCTCTTCATCATTGTTTAACTCAAAAAGAAACTTCTGTTGTAAAAGATATCAGGCTTTGGTTTTAAATTATAATTAAAGCTGTGCAGTGTTCGCTTTAAGGAAGCAACTAAGGCTACAGGAAATGTTTGGTTTTCCAGGGCAATTTGCCCATGCAGAATTAACCAATGCACCTTGATTATACAGAGAAGGATGAGCAACTGATAAATTTGAGTGTGAAGAACCCTATTTGCTAATAGAAGAACACTTTACTCTTTCACCTCTCTCACAAGTGAGCATGCTCTTAGCCTTCACGACCAAGTCTTGAGGCTATCAGAAGCTCAATCCTAACTGTTCCCAGGCCAGGCTGGGAGGCATACCCAGGGCAGAGGGGTGTAGGCAGAGGGGTGAGAAGCTTCCTTTCCACAAGCTACAGAAAAACGTTGAGTTAGGGAGGAAAACTTCTGAAAGGACAACTCTTTCATACTGCCTCCCCAGCAGGTCCTTATAGCCTAACCTCAACCCCCTGCAGACCTCTGCCTCCATCTCTATTGCAGGAACACTTTGAGCTCCCTGGTCCTTTACCTCCAAACCCCAATAGTCTCTAATCCTCTCCCTCACCTTCCTCACCAGAATCAGGCATGCTGCAGAGGGCATTTCCCAGTATGAGTGTGGTGTTAAACTACAAACACGGTGAAAAAGGCACAGCTGGGCACTAAGAAATGCATCTATGCTGACTGGTGTGGTGTTGGTGGCTGCTCTGCAAGGAAGGGTGAGACTAGTCTCCCTGAGGATACCCAGGTATGCTTCAATAGAGAGAGTGTTTGAAAAGCAGGTTGCAAAAGCCCCAGAAAACAGCATAGCTAGGGCAGTAAAAAAGACTAGGAGAGCAGCAGGAAACCTGCTGACAGCAGGGAATAAAACCTCAGCTCATGGTTATCATAATCCAGAATAAATCCTTGCTGCTGCCCAGTGGCAGGGCAAGCTGCACTGTGGCCTCTCAGCAGAGCCACCCTCCTGTGTCACTGTACCCAAATTGTCCTGTATGTCACAGAAAATTACCCAGGCAAAAGAACAGCCTCCAAAACTTAGGATCCCTTAACTAACCTAGCAGAGAGAGGGATTTTCTGTTCTTCATCTCCAAATTAACACACCCACAGAAATGTTGCCTGCAGTGAAGATTTACTAGGGTAGGGGCTATCACCCACAGGGCCAGTTCTGACTGCAGCAACTCTGGAAAGACAGTATATCACACAGAAGGGAAAAACAGCCTTGTGATTCAAAGCCAGCAGTGGGTTCAGCTGTTGTTTGCACTGGGAACAACATTGATGCTTCCTCTCATGCCTCTTCTGCTAACAAAGAAATGGGACTGCAGCTGGAGTCATTACCTGCCCTCCCTACTTTCAGGAGCATGTGACAATGTGAGCTGCATGACTCTCCACACTAAATATTTAAAACAAAGCTAAACCATTGAACAAACAAACAACAACCCTCCAAAAGAAGTGAAACCTAACTCACAGTAACAGGATCTAACAGAATCCTCTTTTCTTAATTCCTTCACAACACTTTCCTTTTGAACTGGGAACCAGTACAGACTTTCTGATGGTGAGTTGCAGAGGCAAAAAAAAAATTGCAAGGACCATTGCTGCCTTGGGAGACAAAGAACTGCCTTGAGCAAACCCCAGTTTAGTCTTGTTGATTTGGTCCAATCACAGCTACTTGACTGGAGACAAAAATTAATTCAACCGGATTCTATATCCAGGGCTATATAGGACAGGATCACTGCAACAGTCTTTTCTAAGCTTAAAACTTCTAATCAACCTCAGACAGGGTTTATAAACACTTGGGAGCAAATAACAAACTGCCTTTGTCAATCCTCTGCCATCATGATCAACAAAGTTCGGCTAGGCACAGCTCTAGTGTATCAAAATAGCAGTAGGATCTGTGTTTTAGGGCTGTAACACACACAATAACTTCAACTGACTCTGACCTCATGTTTCAGTACTCAGCATTTGTTCATATAGATTGTAATACCTGCACCAAAATTGTGCTTTTACAGGTCTGATAAACTCCCAAGGAACATATCTCTCAAATGAACCCTTCTATGGTCGCAAGTGTAAGGTCATTTCATGCTCAGGCTATTTCAAGCTCCTCCTAATTGTACTTTTGAAAGATTTCTCACAATTGCTACTGCTTAACTTACAAGTTCTTGGGGAACTGTGGTTCTCTTCTCTTCCTATGTGTGTGGCCCTAGGGAGCAGAAATGTTATTAAGGTGCCTTATGTGTTCATTTCCATATTTTTCCTAGGAAAACCGTGGGCAAGCTAGCAGATGAAGCCTGGGTAGTATCAAACCTTTCCCTGGTCTATGGCATTGCCTGCCTTTCAAACAGCAAACAGCAGAAGCAATTTCAGTTTTCAAAATCACAGCTGCTCTTTGGGCTTGTCAACACAAGATGGCATATACTTTACACACATCTGACAAGCATGATGGATACTGGAAAGCAAGAAGATTTTGTGTGTATTAGTTTCATGCTGCCCTCTTACAGAACAGTCTTATTGGTATTGTATTATTTGTGCTCTGCTAGAAACTGAAAAAACAGATTATCAAGATGCATTTAAACCCCAGGGAAGTCCCAAACTCAAACAGGTCTTTTATTTGGCAGAGCCTTTTCCCACTCCTTTGCAGGACAGTCTGTTAGCATAACGACCTCCTTCACGTACCTGGAGAGTGAGCAAACATCGTTCCTGGCAAACCCCTAATGTCACAGAAACAAATCAGGATGTCAGTGCAGAAAATTGGGACCCAAGTGTAGGAGCCATAAATCTGTCCCATCCTGACTGAATGAGCTGTGCCCTGAAGGATTGCAGAGTGCTGAATGGCTTTTCCTTGTCAAGCAGCTGATGCAGTCTGAAGTAGGGGCAGTGATGGAGAGAGGGTAGAGGTGAGGCCTGTTAAGGGACCAGTGGAGCAAGGAGATGAAAACTTTGAGTCTGGACCAGAGTAGCTGAGAAGAGAAATCAAACAATTGCACTGACTGGTATATTATTCAATTTGATATTCCTCAAGCTGTTTTTTTAAAAACACTTAAGGATGCAAATGTGCTACAGAAAGGCCTAAAGAAGTAAAGGAGAATAATTTCCTTTCACTGACAGAGTTAAGCAGAACTGGCTAAGCAGTGAAGTCTCCAGAAAGGCAATGTGGCAATGCAGCTGTGAGTTAAAACAACAGCTTCATTTTTTACTATAGAAGAGGTATTGTTTATTTTAAGCTACTGTTTGGTAACTGATGGTTCACAGAATGACAAAACTGCTTAATAACAAAGAGCTTCTAGGATATCTCCTGAAATATTTAGTGAGGAATGCATGGAGAGTACAGATATCTGTTCTGGCGTGGGTAGTCAGAGCTGATCATTTATTTATTTAGAGAGAAGAGTGGGAAAAGCAATTTGGATCTGTAGGAGAGAATGAGACTTAGGCTTGAAAACTCCTGAATCACTTCGGAAAACAAGGCTTAAGTACCTATGTCACATACATAAGGCAAAGACAGGCATACTTGTGCAGCCCTGGTATTTCTGAAGCTGATGGCAATGCCTGCATGAACACTTCCAGTGCCTTTCAGGGCAAAGTCAGGCATCTTATTTTAAACTTTTTTTCTTAAGTGGCTCAACCTAATCCAATCTGACAACCTGTTATGGTGGCATAGCTAATAGGGATTGTAACAAACAGCAGGGGGTTGTAACATCTTAAACAAATGCATCTGTTCCCAAACTGTATTTCCATGTGATATTATTAGGTTGAAGAGTTGCCTTTGCATTCTTACTTTGTGTGGGCTATGACTTTTGGGGTTGATACTTTGTGCTGTTTGCAGCCTGTTTGAGTGGTGCTGGGCTACTTGCATTCTTCTTTTTTCCACAAAAATATGGAAGAAGTATCCAGAAGGTACTACTTTACAAGCTTAAGGAAGTTACAGCTCTTGCAATTTGAAGCATTAAGTGTGCCTGAGAGTGTTGTCCAAACACTCCTTGAGCTCTGTCAGGCTTGGTGCTGTGACCATTGCCCTGTGGAGCTGTTCCAGTGCCCCAACACCCTCTGGGGGAAGAATCTTTATCTAATATCACCTAATATTGAAACCTTCCCTGACACAAGGCCATTCCCTCAGGTTCTGTCACTCACTGACAGAGAGAAAGGTGTTTCCTGACCCTTCTGGTAATGCTGTAGAAAAGCACAGAAACATGGGACCTTGTTCTCTAAGAAGTGCTGGGACTGACCAAAAGGTTATTTGTATGAGACATTAATGCCAAGTTCAAGGCAATTATGCATGGAGATGAACTGAATAAATAACAGTGTTTACCAGTCATATGACACTCTGCAAACATCCCTTCACTACAATATTCTTGTTAATCTCTCTGCTTATCAACACCAATTCCTTCTTGTGGATTAAGTTGAGTTCCAGCTGAAGCCACCAGCACTGGACCTCCTCCTGCTGCCTGTAGTAGCTGCATGGACAGGATGCATGAGAAAAGATGCTGAGAGCAAAGCAGTGAAGACCTATTGGGCTGTACAATTTTTTTCCCCTAGGTTAAAAAGAATTAATTGCCTTGGATCATTCAGCATTAACAGGGTCAATTTACTCAACACAACCAATTACTGGGCATAATAACAGTTCTGCTGTCAGCCCAGTGCCTCATTGTAGAAGCATCTTTGTAGACAGTTTCTGCCTGGAAATTTGCTCATGGAAACCAAAAGCAAAGCCTGAGCACTGTGAAGGTGAAGCTGGGATCAAAGTGCAGCAGAGGTGAGCACTGAAGCACCTGAAATTAAAAGATGATGTTCCCTACTTTGGCTGCTTTTCTGTTTTTGCCATCTTCTCTACTCTCCTTCAACCAAAGATGTGGAAAGTTACATCAGATATGCATTTCTAGTTATTTTATTATCAAAAAGACACTGAATGCTGTGAATTCTTGTTTAGTCTCATAAATTTTTAACTTGACATATATGCAATTTTCTTGTTTTGAACAGTGGAACAGAAGCAAAGATCTGAAAGGATGAGTGTGCACGCAAGGGAAAAAGAGTGGACAGACAGGAAGATCCCTCAAGGCCAAAGGACTCTTCCACTGAGCAAAGATATATTATCTTTGAAAAGCAGGTCTTACACCAAGATATTTTTATGTCACTTTGGCAGCATAAAGGGTTCTCAGCACAGAGAACTGGACTCCTGAGAACAAATCTTGCAAAAAGAGTGCCAGTAATTGATGTAACGATGTCTGAAAGTCTCCTCCAGCTTTGCAGCTAGGAGAGGAGTTGGATTAAAATGAGACCTGAATGCACTGAGCTGTGGCTCTTCTTCTTACCCTGCTAGGGAAATTACAGCAATGGAGCAAAACCACACGACAAGCACTGGGATATCACAGGAGAAAAAAAAAACCCTTCATGTTTTTCCATGTCCAAGGTGAAATCACAGCACGTATCAGTTTGCTATTTGTTCTTTGCCCATAGCATTGCAGTATTGCACAGGAGCTTGGTGTGATACCCAGGGTGTAGAGAAAGGCTATCCCCATCCCATCTCCAGCTGCACCTCTAGCCTTTCTCTCTCCAAAGACACTAGAAGTCTGTGGTGGCCTGCCTACAGAGGGTTCCAAATTTTCAATAGTATTACACAAAATAATCCCATTAACTCCTCAGAGACTCTTCTCTGTGTATGGACTCTGCAGAACAGCAGACAAGGAGCATAGGACACACAAAAGAAGAACTTGCAATACCAGTAAAATGATTAATATTTAGGAGGATATTTTAAAAATTATTTTCTTTAAACAGAACTATGAAAATGTCCAGGAGAAACAATAGATGTTTATCAACCCTTAGAAAACTGAATTTTCCCAGTTTTGGTCTTGCTTAATCCTTTGAAAAAACAACATTCAAGGTCTTTTTTCCACTCCTCTCATTCATTAGTAGTTCAGAGCAAATCTCTTCCCTTCAATTAGTCCCAGGACTGAACACACTGATACAGAGGTCTGTTTTGCATGCATTAAGAAAAAAAAACACGTTGGATTAAAGGATTCTGCCATGACTTTTAGAAGCCTCATGCACAGCAAGTAGCCAGCAAATCCAAAGTGTTCCTCAACTAACCTCAATTAGTTACTGCTCAATTCTGATATAAATATATGATGAAGAGAGGAACTTAAAGGTTAAAGTACTTTCACCCCAGCCTGGATATAGCCTCGAATCTGAACAAAATAAAAGCTTCTTTCAGTATGGAAGTTACTACTAAAACCAACAAGACTGCGAATGTTTCTTTGATCTTTTTCTGTCATGATCTAATTATTAAAACACAGGCTGTGATTCCTGTCTTACATTGATTCATACCAGCAGAAGCACCATTTTTTTTAATTCAAGACCTGAAGTACATCCCATAGTTCTTGGAGCAAAGCACCAATTTTTACTACACTGCAGATTTAGAAGATATACTAAGATCCTCAAAGGTTTTATCTGTTTTTGCATGAAGCTGTGCCTGAGCTGAGCAGTCCTACAAGGTAGCAGGCCAAATGGCTGAGGACTGGTGTCCATGAAAACACAGCTCTCACTTGCAATTTGGTCATTTTTTTCCCCTCTCTGTCACAGAGCTCTCACTTGCAATTTGGTCATTTTTCCCCCTCTCTGTCACACAGCTCCTGCAAGGTTTTTGGCATCAACTTTTCTTGGTGGTCATCAAGAATATATTCCTTTTTTGGAGGAAGTGAAGCCAGTGGGGGCTGTGCTCTGAGTACAAACACAATGATACTGTTCCCTGAGAAATTTGCCCCAGAGCTCTCTGACTGGGAACACTGAGTTGGTTGTTAGTTCAGTTTTGTCTAAGTCCAAAGTACCTTTGTACCTTTGTCCCATACCTCTGCCACCTACTCTCGTCAGCCTCTCTCAAACATGAGACTAAACCAAATGGTCCATAATTTGCCCCATCTTCTCCCCAGCCCCCATCCCAGCTGTTGTCTCAGCAACATTCATGGCAGATGATGAAAAATTTCAAAGCTACAGATGATCTCTGCTCTATTTGCAGTGTGCTTGATCCCAACCATCTAACTCAGAAGAGCTATTCTCACAAGCCTTTTTTCTCAGCCACAGCTGTTGCTATACAGAACTTCTCTTTTGCCTAGGAAAGTGTAGTGTGTGTCTGTTTGTGGGGCAGGAAGAAGCAGTGTTTCCCAAGGTTTACTTTTTAAAATAATTTTGGATTTTCAAATAACTTTTTTGATGGCATTTTTGAGATGCAAAGGGAACAATTTCAATCACTTCACCTTCCTCTTCCTAAAACATCTCTGTTATTTCTTCTACAGAAGAGTTCACTCAAAACTTTCCTTGAGCCTCTCCAGAGCACTCTACTCAGAAAAGCAACTATCAGATCAAAAAGTACTTCTGTTTATTAGTTCAATCTCCTTCATTAGATTCCCTCTATCATGTGTTTTCCCACACAAACAGTGATAAAAAAATCTGCTAAAATCCACTGACAGCTGCGGCTGTGATAGACTTTGCCTTAATCCGATTAGCTGCCGCCTCCCTGTTCACACCAGTTTCTGTGAGCAGTTACCATATTACACTACAATCTGCTGATTTCATCTGCACTGGCATCAGGCAGCGTTCAAAGAAAGTCTGGCCTCATAATAACAGGCTTTGAGAGCCAGGAATCTCCTCTCCTTGCATACGCACAAGCTGCTGCTGCTCAAACTGCAACAACCTGATGTAGGAATTGAGCTTGGAATGAACCAGAAGGGCATTCCCACAAACAGCCACCTGAAAGTAGTGTTACCCAAACCAGCCTCTGCTCAAGCTTGGCTTTTTTTTTTTTCCAGCTCTTGCATTGTGATATTTAAATGTGTTGAGATGCTGAAAGAAAACTCATCTGTGCTCACTCTGCTTGCTCATGCCAAACAGGGACATGTCTCTTTGCACTGGAGGAAAAACATAAGCTTGTTCTGGTCTGCTCAGCCCTCCCTTGGGAGAGCTTGAATCCAGCAGTCCAAAGGGATGTACCATATGCTCCTACTCTGCACAAGTGAGCTAACAAGGAAATGCAAGTTGGCAAACTCCTTCCTCACTCACACCAAGTCACAGGTAGATTTGAGGGAAGAGGCCCTAAAATAGTTGAGAAGGAGGTTTGGAGAGATCTTGACTCTAAGTAGACTTAGGTGACGTGAAGAAATCTAAGTTTAAATAGCAATTACAGATATAAGATGGCTCTTAAAAGAAAATTCTGGTCTTCTGAACGTGATTTTGTCCTTCTAGCCTTTGGCTAAAACCCACAGAGGTACCTCCCAAAAACCAATGTTAATTTCCTTTTTTCCTCCTACCAATTTTGCAAGCAATATTTTTTCTTTTATTGCTTCAAAAAGGGAAAGAAAATGGCAGAACACCAAGCCACAGAGGAATTTTTGGAAGAGATATGGAAATTAGGGCTCATAATACAGTATATAAATGCTGTAAGATGGCAGTTTAATGGGTAGGAAATGGGCAGGAGGCTCATTCCAGGGAAAAGACAATGTAGTCATTGTTCCTGAATGGTGTAACAAAGATTATTCATCCTGTACATGCCCTTGTTCTCTGAGCAAGTCATTTCCTTATGAATACAAGGAGCATGGCACTATCAGTGGGCATATGCAAAAGATGAACAAGTAGTTTTCCTGATGATTTTGAGATCACAACATCTGCCTGTAATATGTTTGGGTTTTAACCAAAAAGCAACCACCACCACCAAAAGGAACAACCAAAAGAACCAAAGCTGTTTAATCTTCAGAGCTGTAGACTTATAAGTACCTTTGGCTTTGATAGTTTGGGCTTTAGAATTTTTTTCCCAAATTATCCAAGGCAAAGCTCCACTGGAGATGTTCCACATTGTTAATTACAATGCAAGAAACAATGTTATGTAGCTTATTGATCGTGGGCAATGCCTTAGCACTGCACAGCTGGACACTCAACCAGTCCTGGAGCTCAGGTGTGGCAGAGCAGGGAAGAAACTCCCTACTGAAAATTTCAACTGCAGAAGAAGAATGAGCACCAGAGCAAGAAGGTACAACTGTACTCAGAGGATCATTTAACATTAAGTTTCCTCTTTTCCATTTCTTCCCAAGCAGACCACCACTCTAAAGAGATTACAACCTCCAAATTCAGGTCCAAGTATTACATGCTATCAAGCAGGATGGTTTAACACTGTCAGCATTTCTCTTGTCCTAGTTTTTTGCAGATGCAGAATTTTAGCACATTTGATAACTTAACTAACATTTTAGCACTGATAAAAAGGCAAACTCCAGCAAAAAAGTGGCCCTACCAAAGTTTTTCCAGCTTGGTCTTAAGAGCCTTAAAATAAATATATAATGAGGCCAAAATCTCTTGCCTTATACACAGCAGGAGGTAGGAAAATGCATATAATGTACCCATAGAACTCACTAAAATTTTTTTGACTAGTGTATAATAATATTTATCAGATTTAGACTTGACAACGAGAATCCAGAAGAAGAAATTGAAAATTCAGTTACATGACTTGCTGTTCTTGGAAAAAGACAAGAAACTTCCTTATGAGCTTGATTTTTGCTCAGGATCTGAATAGAGTCATTGAAACAATACCAAATCTGTACTGGAGTTGCTGTGAGGGCAAAAAGTAGAAAACTGGGTATCTATTCCCCATGGGGTATGGGAAACAAATGAGAGAAACTCAGAAATCAAAAGATATGATGAAAAAAAAAAAGTGCTGAAATGAAATGTTGTTCTGACAATGGAAGGTTTCAAAATAATTTGTTGCTTTTTTAATTCCCTAAAACAAATTTCTGTATGAGAAATGAGATTCTCTGAATAATCCAAACAACTCTTTCACTGTAGCAATGATTATTATCCTATTTAAATAAAAGACCTGTGTTTCTGTAGTAATTATCATACCATATCCCTAATTAATTATTACTCAAAATATCTGTTAAAATTCTTGCCAGCCATTTAGAAACAGGCACAAATTATTCCCTTTGATCAGACTTGCATTGCTAAAGGCACATTAAAAATACAGAGAGAGTCTGGAAAAGCCTTACAAAATTGTCCATAAAGCCAGAATTATGTTAACTACTGCAGCAGCTCTTACTCTGCATAGCCACAATTTGATTGCATATGAAGACAATTGCTCTCTTTGGACAAGAGGTCAATCCACACCCCCAACATTAGATTGTATACGGTTTGAAAGAAAACAATTGCCCTCTCATTTGAATACATAATGGAAGAAAATAAGGACAAAACCCCCCATAAGATTTGTGAGCTTCAAAGCATGCTACAGTTAAATACATGATAGCAACTGTCCAGACTCTGCAAGGCTGAATACGACCTCTGCGTGTTTAGCACATTGCCAAATAGTTAATGAAGAGAAAATCCTGGCCAGAGAATGTGATGCTATGCTCCTGGCCCTTTGAAAAACTTTATGGATCTTTAATTCCTGTGAACAGAATCTCATTTTTTAAAAGATTCCTGTGAAAGATCCATGACAGTGAAGAGAGAAGGTTTTTCACAATTCAAATTTGGGATGCTCCTGGACTCAGTCTTCAAATTGCAGATGTTTCTTTCACTAAACCTCCTCTGGAGTTGCAATTCTATGTCAGGGTCCCCATTTCTAAACAGAAATATGAGCATACTCTCTGTACATGTTTCCATTAAAGCTTCAAAACCAGTTTTAAAAGGTATTAAAAACCCAGTTGAAAGAGGTACTGTATAAGAATTCGGTGTCATCAGCCTGGGATTGACGTGATACCCTTTGAAACAATTATTTTGCCCATTTCCAGATACTCACAGGTTATTAAATAATTTCCAGTACTCTCATCAACGAGCATGAGTAGATTAAATTTAAACATGAAGTATACTAGAGCTGTATTTCCATCAGAGAGCAGTTGCATCTGCCTGGGTCAAACTCACTTCAGAACTTCGAGAAAATGCTGAGGCACTGGAGATGTTTCCCTGCCTCTGAATAATGCAGCTCATGGAAATCCAGGAAAACATGCTTTAAACCTTATGTCATCATATTCACAAGAAAAAACAGCACAACAAAACCCACAGGTTTTTTCTTCAGCTACCACAGCTCCTCATAAATAGCCTCAGAGTCTGTCACAGAACCATAGGTTAGGCAACACTTAAGAGCCCTCAGAAGTATAAAGCATCCTGAGCCACACTGATTCACCTGTTACATAGATCAAAAATCCTCAACTAATGAAAATATGATTTAGGGAAAATTCCAATGACATTCAATCCAAGCAACAAACTACTTTCCTACAGTTGATTAGGACAACTCTTGAACTCAGCAAAAAGAACTCTGCTTTGTATCTAGTTCAACAAAACAAAGCCAGGACACCTCCGAGGCTCTCTGGAGGTCCTGCTTAATTATGCAGGTATTTCAGGCTCTATGGCTAGCTCTGTATTTTGAACTGCACAGCAGGACTGCAATGGACAGATCCCTGTTTTAAACCCAGAAAAGAAATGTTAACACACAAAAATAGTTTAATCTGCTGCTAAAAAAGTGGTTGAAAGCCTAAACTGTTAAAATAACCAAGTACAAATTTGAGGACTATTTTCCTCTAACAACAGCTACATTGCAGTATTGCGATCATGAGATTTGTTTCAACATACTCATCCATGTGAATCAGTCTAGAAGCACGTAGGCCTGCTCTAAAAATACCCCAAAACCCATCAACAAAAACCCCCACCTCAAATCTAACACAGATTAAGGGGCTTCTCCCTCCACCCCCCAATACGTAACGTGTGATGCTAATGGGAGTTTTGTGCACTTCAAGAAAAGCATAAAAAGTAATTCCCATATGCTGCAGTTGCCACAGGGAATTTGTTACATTCACTGATGTTAAATTAGGCCATTGTGTATACACTTCAGAAACAGAGGCAGGCCATAAAACCTCCTACATGTTATTACTTGAGCATTCATTCCTCAGATTGTCTCTTTGCTGATATTAAAGTCTGAATGTTGTTCATCAGAGAGTGACTGATAATAAAGAAGTGATTGACAAACTTATTACTTGGCTTTAAAAATAAGTTCTCCCAATTCAAAAGACTCTTCTCAAGTCCAGGGAGACGTGGCTTGTTCTTTGTAGCAGAAGGCTGTAATTGGAAAAAAATACACGCAGAGGGAAAAATAGACTTGGTTTGTATTTAAACTGTGTAAATAATTAGATAGATGGGTCTTAGTTGAAAGTATCTAGCGTGCCTTGGAGCAGTATGAGCCAGGACTGGGGCTGTGGTCCTTACTTCACCACCAGCCTGGCCTGTTTGAGCAAATGGCTCCATGGCACCATTTTAGGAGCTGCTGTTATGGGAAAGTCAAATGTGTACACAAGGACCTCACTTGTCATTCAGGTAATGCTCTGGGGCCATTGCCCCATGGGCCTCAACCAGCCTCACAGCCAGTGGCAGGGACACGACTGCACATCTGTATGAATTGTGAGCCCAAGCTGTTGACAAAAGCAATGATCCTACTCTTTGAGTCCTCCTGCTTGTTCCCAGCCCCTTCTTTACTGCCAGCAGACAGGGAGCTGGATGAAATCCCTTGTCCTTTTCAAGCTGGTGCTGAGAAAACATTAGTGATGGCAAGAAGACCTGAGTGCAAGGACACGATGGGCCCAGCCTTTGACAGCAGCAGCACAAGTTCATGCCAGATTAATGTGACTCTATCTGTGCCTCTGGGAGCACTTCACACCCGAACCAAGATGACCTTGCAACTATCTGCCACCAAAAGGGCACATGTGCCACCTCTCCCGGTCATGCTTTTCCTTTCTTTGGGTGAGGACAGGACCCTGCCAGCAGTAAACTATTCCCTAGCTCTGGTACACTTGTTCTGCTACCTATTTATCTTTCTGAGCCAGTTTATTGCAAGGTCAGAGAAGCACCAGTGCTGTCACCAGGGAAGCAGCAGGAGCAGAGATGCAACTGCAGGAGCTGCAATGCCAACCTTGCCTTCTTCCCAGAGCTCTGACTGCAGAGGTGTAAATAATTCTTCAGTGCCAAGGGCCTAATTGAAGGCTGCTTTTTGATTCATTGGGCTCCAAATTAAGGTCAGACTTGTTCATTTTTTACTTTCAATGATCTTTTTGCCTTAGGTAATGAGCAACAAACACACCAGATTTCAAGCATATAGACTAAACCTCAGCAGCTCCTTCTCTCAAGCACCAGCCTGTGTTGCAACAAGCTCACTGAGATTTAAAGAGAGGATGAAGAGTTCTGACTGCCACAACCTGCAGCCAGAAAGTGCAGCGTGTGCATAGGTGTCTGCAAAAGCACAGGAAGTCTTCAAGTCTTCTAACCTTGGGATATTTTGCTGAAATTTGCCTCTTTAAAATGGTAGCCACTTAAAAGCGAAACCAGATGAAAACAAAACATTATTAGGGGTTGTGTGATGGGATAATGCCTGCTCATTTCCTGAGCTTAATTCTATGTTTTCACTCAAAATAACTGCACAATCTTTCCCAAGTCTCTTCCCCACCTCCCATTTGCTTTTAATTCTGGGCCAAGCCAAAATCCCCCGTGAGCTGTGTGCAGCTAACCTTCAATTCCTGTCAGCATGGTTTACCATCAGTCTGAAATCCTCAATCATGAACTTACACACCGTTACCTGCAGCAGCACCTTTTTTTTTTTTTTAGCTAACCTTTTAAACTATCAAAGCTCATTTTTTAGTCAGGGTCATCTTTCCTCTGCTTCCCCTTCCCTTATTCCTTTTCCTCCCTCACCCAATTGCTCACATATGAGTTTAAAATCATGTTAAATGGATTTATTTGGCTTCCCCTCTTGGACTCACCTGTCTTTAAATAAACAGCAGATGTTTTCTAATTTAAGATAAACCATTGCCTTTCTGTATCTCTTTGTCTGCTTATCCAGCTGCATTTTATTTTCATTTTGGATTCTAATCTACAACTTGGTTGCATGGCAAGAACTGAATCCATCTTCCTGTTTGCTGGGGATTCTGAAGGAGTGTTGCCAATGGCTTTTTGATAGTGTCCTGCCACATACATACAGAAAATTATACAGCACCTTGTATTTCCTCAGAGTGCAAGGATAGAAAAGCTGTTTCTAGGAAAGTCAGAGTCTGTAACAAAGCAATGCTCCACAATCACAGCTACATCTCAGCAGCATACTTCAGATTTTGTTCATGTGAAGAAGAGTCAGGCCAGTGCCATGGCACAAAGTAGCTTTTTGTCACTACAGGTTGTGGCTTTAACTGGATTTCTGACAATTTGACTACCAGTGAATTTACCCCAGAAAACATTTTAGTTTTAGTTTATAAACCAGTACAGGTGAGAGCTTCCCTTTAACACGGGTTAACTAAAAAATTACATATTTTGAAAGAAGCAGAGTCTGTGTCCTGTGTTATTCAGAAAGCAAAAGCAGCAGGCAGCGTTTTCCTTGAACCCCTGCCCAAACTCTGACTTGTCTTTAGATAACTTTTATTACTCCCAGTAATAAAAAGTCCACTATCTTGAAATTCAGGTACACAATTGAGATATTTCCAGACAGTTCAATGACATTCAAAAGAAGTGGACAAATATGCATATTGATTTTCCCTTTTGACAGCATTAAGATTTATTTACTCTTGATGTTGCAGTGACCTCTAGTTTGTCTTGGTCAATACATACCTCTAGGGTTGATAAACCTTTATATTCACCTCCATGAGAGTCAATATCCACTTTATAATATAAAAGCTCTCCCATGGGACAAACATTAATATTGTGGAATAGATTCAGTCACTCACCTCTTTCTTCTCTTAATATGAAAAACGACTGAGCTTGAATAGTTAGCAAAATTGAGGAGAAGGAAAAAAAGTGGCAAGGAATTCTGACAAACTAAAGACTGTGCAAAAAGTACCATTGACCTTTATCTAAAAGGTCTATGGATGAAATAATCATCTAGATTTGTGTTTTAGAGGAATCTGGCTGGGTTTTACACGATAACCTCAAACTTGCTCTTGTAGAAGATTACCTGCAACTAAAACCTCAAGGTACAACGTGCCTGTTTCTAACTGACTCTCTTCTTGTGATGCTCTCCCCAAAAGACACCAACAGATGGAATGGGATGTCAGTCCTGAGACTAGTGTTAACTTCTGGTTGATTGTGCAGCTCAAAAACTCATTCTGGCTATTGAGATTACCAGTATATGTTTGGGAGCTTCCTACAGAGACAAGCACAGTCCAGAATAAAATCTAGGAAGTTTGCAACAACATTTCTCTTCCAACCATTTAGGTTGGCTGTTTTATCACTGAGGGTATCTTAGGCCCTCCAGGCTGTGCTCATTGCTAAAGGAACTTAATCAAGGGACAAAATAAGTTTCCACATAATAGAGAAGAAGAATATGGAACCAGTTCTGACTGACTGCTATTACCATTAAAATGTCAGGTATTTTCCCAAAGTTTGCCATAGAAACACTTGAGAATTTGGCAGTCTCTTCTTGTACTTCATCTATTCAGGTAGCAGATACTGTGGCATGATCTTTTACAGCAGCTGCTGTCTGTGTCAGTGCATGATGAACTGGCACTGGGCCAGGCTCATGTGCATGTCTCTGTATGTCTCTTTTAAGCTGAAGAGAGCTGTCAGTGCAACGAAACTTTCTGATGAGCAATTCCTGTGTTTGAATTTTCTGGTGGGAAAAAAATCCCCTGCAACAGCAACAGCTGCTCCAGTCCAGAAAGGAACTTCTGCAGGAATTTGGGCAAGGGGGAAATGTGTTGCCTAACAGACTTGCAGTTGCCAGAAGAGCTCTGAAGATATTAAGAAATGATTTACATTATGATGGTTGTAACATATATTGGGAACTGGACCAGTGCCTAATACTGGGCTAAGTGTCATGCAAAGCTATAGATATCCTCCCACACATTTCCCTATATAAATGCAAACTGTTGTATTCATGCTTAAAAGTGTAAGATTTTTAATAAAACATGCTGTAGAACCATTTCCAGTTCTGCTCTCCCACTGACAACCTTAGGTACTACATTGTTTTAACAAATATTCTTGCAAATTATTTGGGGTGTTCCCAGACACATTCCCTCTGTACATGTTAAATCAGATAAATTATGTCCCAGATAACTTAAAGTACTAATGAAGTTTCCAGAAGGGTCTATTTTAGTTACAATCTTACTTTTAATTTACATGAATAATATAGTGCAAAAAAGTCTTCAGTTCATCTTTATGCTGATTATGGCACTTTGTATTCAATGGTACCTCTTGGTCAGCAGTAATGAAGACATAACAATAGAACTTAAATAAAATTCAGCAAGTATTTTCAGGTATGCATTCTTCACTTGCAATTAAAGCTGCACTAATGTCTTTTAGAAAGGGTACCACCTCCAATATTGCTAACACCTCACCTAAGTATAAGAGCTGTAAATCAGATAGTGAAGTAAATCTCATTTTAAAACTACTTGATTCTATGTAAAGCTATTCACTAAACTTTAATACTTGTATTGATTCTGCAGAGCAAGAAGGAAAATAATCAAATCTGAACTGCAGTTTAATAGTAAGTCCCCCTGGACATGGCTGAAGCAAAGTTTTGCTCTTCCAAACCTCCAAGCCAGTGCACAACATGGCTCTATTGCCAAGAGCTGGGGTTTTCCTCTACTGCCACCATCCCTGACTGAAATCTCTTCCAAAATTATTCTTGGGATTAGGAACACTCGATTGATCTCCAGTCTAAAATTACCAGTAGCCAGTTCAGATTTATTTATTCTTGTTATCACCATTATTTGGTGCAAATTCTTCTTTCCTGGGATAGACCCTGAGCTATGTTCTGCAGTGTCATATCCCTCATCACCTTCATTTCATTACTCTGTACCACAAATCTTCTCATAAAGGTAAAAAAATCATGTCCTGCTTTCCCATGGAGAAACCATCATGTGCATGCCTCTGATTTTGTGTTACTTTGGAGATCACCAGGTTATCCCATAACACAACTAAGAATTTTCTGTGAAGATGGGCTTGTCTCCTAAATATCCAGTGCCTCAAGAAGAGGGGATACCTGGTAATTTGGGTCCTTTTTTGAGACACAAGAAACTGAAGTTTGAGGTTTTATACTCAGAGTGGGAACATTTGTAAATCATGATGATTTCCATGGGACAAGATATAATTTCCTGGCCAGATCCAGATCCACTCACACATTCTCTTTTTTGGCACAAGAATACAGGAGTCTGACAAAACACTTATACTGTTCTTTTTTGTGATGTGTATTTCTGAACACAAGCTGTGACATTAATCTAATGTATGTCTCTCTGCATTAAGTGCTCAGCAAACTCCTGAAACATTGCATTCCCCAAACTGAGAGCTGGAGGTTACAACATAGCTAAAATGTTTGCTGATAATTTGTTTCTGCCCTTATGCTTAGGTGGGTAAAATCTAAATATTTACACTATTTGCTACACAAGTGATTTTGTACCTGGAATCATTCTGAAGTTCTACAGCCTAGATTTGTTCTAGAAAGTTATGATACTCAGAAAAAGTTTACAGCCAAACATTCCCAAAAACCCCAACAAACAACTGTATAGGTTTCAGTTGTTGCATGCTGGTAGTAGTGGCCAAAAGGTAAGGAAAAGCATAATTGGAGAAGTTGTTTTCCCAGAGCATTTTAATAAAGAGCTTGGAGGAGCTTAGAAACCCAGAAATCTGCTGCTGTATTTTCTTCAGCAGAACCCACAGGCAGGGCAAGAACTGCAATTTTTTAAAAAGGAAACAGCCAAAAGTCTGTTATACCATGGGTCCACATATTTGATACCAAAACGTACAAAGGTGGCTTCAAGACACTAAATAATTTTTGATTTATCTCCTGGAGGTTGATACAGACCAGATTTAAATGCCTACAATTTCCTTTAGAGGATTTGCTAGTGATGAGACACCATTAATAGAACAAAGTAGTTGACATTAAAAAAACCCCAAGCAAACAGAAAAGCTTCCAAACACCCTTAGGAATCAACCTGAAAGAAAAATATTGAGGTTTTCTTTAGAGTCATGCCCAGTACAGTGTGCTCAGTTTGTGCTGGCATCATCTCTGCTGCTGAATTATAAACCTCTCAGAAACCAAGGCTATAATTACAGCTGGGTGACACTTGAACTTTCCATGGCCAAACATTTCACAGGACATAATTTCTGCATGAGATTTCATGGCACATTGTACAGCCTTGAACTTCTTCCATCAGCTTGGAATTTTGCGATCCTCTTTTGCCAAGACTTAAATGAATAATTATTGGTAAGAAATGATAAAAATGAATTGCTTTCATTTTTAACGGTAGAATCAGTAAGATAGCTCACTCCATATTCTTGGTACTGAAGCAAAGGCTGGAGAAGAGTGGCCAGTGGTGTTATCTGCAATGTTTTGTTACAGTGAGTGATAGCTCCTGGTTTAGAGGAGAGGGCATTTCATATCTGCTTTTGCTTTCAATCACATCTTTTCATTAGTGATGACTGAACCTCAAAACCAGCTGGAGATGCTGCAGATGAGCACTTATAGGCTTGGATGGTTATCTGGAGCTTATCTGAACAACTTTTATCAGCAAAATTCTGATGGGAATTTCACAAGAACAGTTTTTTCTGGTTCTTCCTTTTCCTGATTAGGTACTGCAAGAGCTTGTCTGCTGCTGCCTGTAAGACCAGCCTGCTGCCTTGCTGCAGTCAGAATGGGAACCAGACTGGTCTGTTTCACCTGGTTTCCTAAGTGTCCTAGTGGATGTAAAATTAGCACTGTGGCAACATGACAATAAATAAAGCTGTTCTTAATTTCTAGGCAAAAATCAGCAAGAGAGAAAATTCCACAAACTCTAATCAGGTTTTTCTTTTCTATTCCTAGAGAAAATTCCACAAACTCTAATCAGGGGTTTTTTTTCTATCCCCCCCATTTATATCATAAAGCTCAGAAAAGGCAAATTCAGACCAGGTACAAGAAACAACTGCTAAGATTTAGCACAACTGGATTGAAAAGTAAAGGGAAATGGATGCCTGGTTATTTGGGTCAGTTAAAACTGGACAAAACAAATAACTGGAAAACAGAATATGGAGAGAACAATTTTGAGCTGGCTGCAGGACAAATACAATGACCTAATCCATTTCCAGCATGTTGAATTCCCCTGTACAGCAAATAGCTTATACTAGCATGAACACGGACAACTAAACCATCAGATGCCCAGTTAGCACTATTTTCCTTTCCTGTGATTCTGCCCACCCAAAGCATCTCTATCCACTCCAAGGTGCTGCCAACTGGCACAGGTTTGTCAGAGAGAGGAAGGGGTGAAGCACTGCAGCTCCCTCCCAGGGACCAGACTCCTGCCACCCCTGGCTCAGGCACCAGCAGAACCCAAGGGGCAGCTATGACCCATTTAGTTCCTCTTGTAAAGTCAACACAGAGTAGATTGTGCCTCTGACAAACAGTGGCAATAAACTTGTTTACTTAAATACTTTTAACAGGTTTAGGTCAGATAATATATTTGGATATTAAACACCTTGCAGTACTTCCCTTCATTATTTTTTTTAGTTTTGTTGTGGGTTGTCTTTTTTTTTTTGAGGGAACACATCAATTAACAGATATTGCCAAAGGCAGAATTTTTGCTCAACAGCTGTTCTTTCACTATAAAGAAAGCAGCAGAATACATTACAGACAGAAAAAGCATCCCTCACTATGCACTGGAGTTAGATAACAGAGACCAAAAAGAAGTTCCAAGAGTGATCAGCCTGATACTCATTTTGTAAAAGTTCTTTTCCCTTTACGTTGATTTTTCTGCTCTGAAATGTGAAATGTAGTTCAAAATCTCCCATGTGGCATGTCAACTTCATTTACCCACTGCATTTCTAATATGTTTTCTGCATACTCCTCTATCCCATCACAGCAATTGCTGTATGCCACAGCATGCTATCATGTTTTATGCAGAATTTCACAGTGAATTCAATGGTGACTAATGCTTAAAAAGAGCTGCCACAACATGGCCCTATCTTTTATAATAAAAGCATATACCCAGGGCTTGAGATCTGGACCTTCAAGACAAACCCTTCTCTAATTTCTATCATTCTTTTACAAGTGTGGGCAGGGGTCCACAACAAAACCTCAGCTCCAAGTACCCAACAAACATTTCCATCCAGATCTGAATTTAGATCTAGGATTTATAACAGCTTCTTGCTTTCAAGCTGTTAGAACCAATATGCTGCATCCAGTCACATATCCACATGTGCAGGATTGGTACCTACAGTGGAGCAACATTTTATGAGGAGAGGCTTAGGGAGCTGGGGGTGTTCAGCCTGGAGAAGAGGAGGCTCAGGGGAAACCTTATCACCCTCTGCAACTCCCTGAGAGGAGGTTGGAGTCAGGTGGGGGTTGGTCTCTTCTCCCAGGCAACCAGCAGCAGGACAAGAGGGCTCAGACTCAAGCTCTGCCAGGGGAGGGTTAGGTTGGATATTAGGAAGAGATTTTTTAGGGAGAGAGTGCTCAGGCATTGGAATGTGCTGCCCAGGGAGGTGGTGGATTCACCATCCCTGGAGGTTTTCAAGCTGAGACTGGATGTGGCACTTAGGGCCATGGTCTAGTACCACAGTAGGGTTAGACTCAATGGTCTTGGAGGTCTTTTCCAACCCGGATGATTCTATGATTCTATGATTTTCCTAGCAGGCCTCAGAAGCTCACTCAGCAAAGTTCACAGCATGAAACAATGTCGGTCTCTCTAGTGGCTTGGATGACAAATTTTACTTTAGAGTGAGAAGTTAGATGACTCCCCTGTGTAAAAGCAGAAGCTGACAATCTGTTGCTCATCAGTTAGCTGCTAGTTATATCCACAGTCAACTAAAAACTGAGCAACCATAATTAAACTGCACCGACATGACCCAGCCAATATAAGATGGTGCAAACAATATAATCCTGGTTTATAAAAATATTAAAGCTATTAAGAGAACAAACATTTTCACATTTGTTAATCACATCCAGCAAGACTTGCAGCAGGGCTTTGCAATGCAATAAATATTCAGGAGTTGGGAACTGGCCATATTAGCAGCTTTGCAAACACTGCACTTTGGAAAAGTCCTTTCAAATGGGATGTAGGTGGCAGTGTCTTTTCTTCCTTGACTGTGAGGGAGTACAAACAATTAGCTCAGCTGGGGATGAATCATCCTTAATGCTTCCAAACAGGAATTTGCCAAATTATATACAGCATTGATTAGGTTTCCCAGTGCAAAAAGATACAGTTTTAATTATATGACAATTTTTCATTCTTATTGCACAAAATTGTTGCTTCAGACAAAGAATGTCAACTGCTATTGTGATATTCCCTAATTCTTGCCTCTTATCTCATATTAGCAAAGACCTCTTAACAAAAGGGAGACTGACTGTTTTGACTTTTATTTGACATGCAGTAGTATTAAATAACAGGTAAAGTTTAGTGCTAGATGAATTTAAACAGTCTCAGCAGGTCCATAGCAGCCAATCTCTCCTCAGAGTAATGTGAACACTGAACACAGAGTTTTCAATATCCAATTCTAGTCTAAGGGTCAGGTGTGGTTCCTGCCTTGTCATCTTTCTCTCCCTCCTTTTGCTTTGACAAAACAGAAACAGAGTTAATGCTACAGTATTTTATCTATTTCTATTTCAGATGTAGGTGAGGAGGGAAGAGTAAAACTTATGGGCTACTCATGCATTTTTATGGCTTTCAGACTTTGGGAAGCAGCTGCTCTGTACAGTAAATAACAGCTCTCAAAATAGGTCACTTTGTTGGCAGGTAAATTGCATTATTTGAATGACATCTCTGGGCGATGAACCTGCAAGGTCAGGAAAGGTTGGTCTTCTGGACATCAGAGAGGGAAAGTGGTGACCAGTATGAGTAACTGCAGTAGAAAAAGAAGGGAGGCACTGCCTGCATGCCAAAACAGTGGAAGGAGATTACAGGGTAGAGAGCTGCCACTGGCACCTGGAGATGCAGCAAAAGGAAGACATCAAGAAGGGGAAATTGTGAAAGAATGATTATTCTAGGAAGGAGAAATAGTCTTGTCAAAGAGATAGAAGATTGAAAACCTCAGAACTGAACAAGAATGTGGGCAGCACCAGGATGGGATCCACTTCTAATTTGGGCTGTATTCTGCCTGCTGCTTCTATTCAACAAAAAGTGAATTTATGGAAATTTTCACGTGCAGTTGGATCACAAACAAGGAATTACTATCTCAAACATACTCATCCAATCTTAAACTGCATTTTTGATGGGCTCAAAATGACCTTCTAATGTCAAAAGCCACAATTCCTGGCATTCCCATACAGAGGTGAAAACATATGCAGATGACATACATCATGCCTTGTTAACTGCATTTGTAGTCTCCCCATGTGATATCAATGTCTGAACTCCCACAGAGTTTGATGGGAGCACGATCAGGTCTGCTATCTATCACATCAGTAATTGCTACATGCATTAAAAATTAACAATCTAATTTGAAGGAGTGGCTTGTGATCTGAAGCTTTATTGGGTTAAAAGCAACACTTTCAGCTAGAAACATGGTTTATCTGTCGCTAAATCCACTGCTTCCCATTACTGCTAAAATGAGATCTCTCTCCCCCATCTGCAATACATCATCTACAAAGTCCCTGATCCAATGATATACTCTTAGAATTGAAAGTTTAGACTGATGTTTTGCTTGAGATATTACAAAGCTTTCTATTCCCATCAGTAGAAATTCATGCCCTGTCAACACAAAATTGACTGTTAATGTACTCAAATAATTTAGTTGGGAGAAAAGACAACTAATGCAATTATCCTGGAATGGTTTAGATATTAATGTCTCTAGAGCATACTAAGTGCCCCCAAAGCCAATTGTAGCTGCTTAGAAATAAACCTTTAATCCTCTGCACCCCTCTATAAGAAAGAAAATCCACCTGGGAGCTTAAGAAGAGAGAAGAAGCCAAATTTTTATCCAAATTACTAGAGAAGAGCTCAGCTTATACAGACCATTATTTTCTCCTTGTTTCTGAAACTCAGCAATGCATTCAGAGGTAACAAAATGCACTGACCTTTTCTAAGACATTTTACAGTTTCATGATCATGCCATTCACAAACCTACATTATTACTCTCTAATTAATATTCCCAAGCCAAAATCAACATAATCATGACCTAAAAGTTTTTTAATCTCTTTGTCTGGAGCATTTTTGTGTTGCTGTATTAAATGTAGACTCATGGGATCAGAGTAGAAGGTGGAGAAAAGAAGGAAACAAATGAAGTTCCTTATTTTTGTTGCTGATACACACCTTAATCATGTATTTAACACACACTTATGCACATACACATGCTTGTATATACACTTTTTGCAGCATTAGGAGCTATGCACAGATATTTCCACTACAAGCTGCTGGAGAAACCACTATACTTCTTAATTTGCAGTAGGCAAAATAAGGTGGAACCAGGCTATGCGCAGGTGGTTTGATTGAATCAGCTGCTAAAACTCACAGCCAGTTCCCAAACTGTCTACTTAACACTGCCTCCAACAAGCCCTGCTGTCCCACAGTGCTGTGCCATCTGTGCCTGCTTAGTGTGCAGCTTTTCCTCCTCCTCTTTCACATGCTTAGATCGTACCCCAAAGCCTGTGTTTCCTGGCCCTCCTCCCAGCGTAGCTTCTTATTACTGTGGCAGCACACAAGAACAGGATAAAGGTATGTCAGCCTCATACCCAAAATATGATTTCTGGAATGAATATATTTCTTCAGGCAAATCCCACTCTTAGCTGCTCTGCTAGATTTTTGGATTGCTGTTTAAAGCTGCAGTATATTAAACTGTCACTTAAAAAAAACCCCCAAACCTAACAAAAATGAAGCAGCTGAAATTGCTGAGCAGTAAGGATAGAGCTGATCACTCTGCAGATTAAAACATGTCAGTGGGAACATTGGGCTGTGTGGATTGTACTCCAGCAATTTTGTTTGCTGGATTCCCAGTGCCACAGGTGAGGGGAGAGGACTCCCAGGATACAATGAAAGGAGCCAAAGAAGTCAGGATTTCACCTTCTTTGCACAGCCTGTCCCACAAGCATTGAGGACAGAGTTCTTATCACCCCAGAAACACAGGCTAACCTCTCACTGACGTGTCATGCAGGATGTTACTGCTTTGTTTCCCAGACAGGCACACACATCCATACAGTCCTTATGTGTCTGTCTGCCGGAATTTTGGAGACATGACTGATTTCAAACAAATTTGAGAGAGATTTTAACATTTCATGGACACAGAAGTCTGAGTAGAGAAAGGAGACCCAGCAGGGAGAACATCTGCAGAGTATGTCCATACTTCATCAACTCCACAAAAATCTGCAGCTTCAGGCAGAGCTCATCCCAAACCACATTTCAGCCCCAGAGCAGTATTCCTTTGGAAACAGGTTTCAGTGCAGTTTGGTGAGAGGTTGTGGACCACTGGAAGAGAAGTGGCTCCACAGATCAAGCCTGGCCTCTAAAATTCCCACAGTACCTGATTTAGGAAAGAGAAGAGATCCATTGGATCTGAAAGAATCAATCATAATTTTCCAGTATCATTTTTCTTTACATACAACGCCCATGTGTTCTCTTGAAAAAAGTTGACCACAGCCAGCAAGAAAATAGTAACTCTGGATTAACCTTGGGTTCTTCCCTCCCTTATGTTTTCTCCCTTTTCCAACAGCAGTAACATTACCCTGATTCCTAAATACCATACAATAACTCATAACTCAAGAGCAGCAGAAACTTTATCACTGTATAGAAAGCACACTGAGGAAATGCAGACTGCCCAATAAGGCTAATCAAAATACCAAACCAGATGAAGGCTATTCTGAACATCCAGAAAGCCACCGCAGTAACTATATAATGATTCACATTCCTGTGTAATTTCAGATATTAACTTCAGGCAAGCAGAATTCTGAAACAATGAAGTGAATGCTTGTGATCAGGTTTCATGAAACAAAAATGAACTCTAAGGAGAAACCCAGATGCCTAGAAAACATTTGATCATCCTAAAAATCTTGTGAGTAAATTTGTCTATGAATTAAACTTTGTTGTGTTTTAGAAGTGCAACTTGGTGCAGATCATTTATGGATCAAACTCTGTTTCTTTAAAATCAATAGTGGACACTCATTACAGTCAGTGAAAACAGATTGGTATTAACCCTGAATATTTCTGGGTTTCTTTGTATGTGGCTTATTACTTGGCTGAATAAAAATAAAAATGTGCTGGCCTATTATTGGTTCCAAAAATATACTGAGAATTTTGATGGCAGCATAAACAAAACAAACAGGTTTGTTGTCAAGACAGTTGACATAATCTTGAAAAATAAGAGTTTAGTCCTCCAGTTCATGTGAGAGGGCAGAGAAAGCAATCTCTTACATGTCTACCTGCAAGAAAGGGATAATGATGCTCATATCCTCCTGTTTTCTGTCTCTCTTGTCTATTTAGACTGTAAACTTCCAAGATAAAAGGTGTTTCTTTTGGATGGTAGAATGAAGCAGATAAAGATTATACTGTTAGAATAAATATCCTCTAAATTGAAGATGCATTTAAAAAGTGCAGCTGTACCAAATCCAATCCCTTAGGCTTCTAAAATTGTGCTGGACACCTTGTGAGAGCAGTTTTATCTAGGAGCTAAGGAATTTCTAGGTTTGGTCCTGATGTGCACGGTTTATAATCTCTACTACACCTAGGATCTCTAGGATGTGTTATTTATAACCTTTGTAGAAGATCAAGTAGCACTAAAATGTTCAAACAATTTTCACAAACTCAATTCCCACAATGTCAAATCTCATAACCTACTCAAACCCCTACCAAGTTCTCCCCCTCTACATTTTTCTTCTGAGAGGAGCTAAAATTTATTGACAGTTAAATGGCTTTGATTTGGGCTAACTTAAAAAAAGGCAGTAGGAGGTTAAAAGGGAGTATCATGTCCAAAAGCCAAAAAAAATAAAAAGGACACACACTGGAGTTTTAATCAGGCAGTCTTAAAAAGTAAAGCAGGTGCTCCAGTTGAGTTGGGGCCAGACACTAATGCCAAATGGACTAAAAGGGAAATGTAAAGACTCAGTGTAATTCAGCAGAGGAAGTCACAGATCTGAAATTTACCTTTGGTATCAACGTAAAGGAAAGGAGAGAAAAAGAAACCATGTAGAGCCAAAAACTCACTGCACATCACAGCATGATATCTTGACTTGGCAGGATATCAAAACTCCAAGTAATATTCATTCTGTGCACTGCCTTACCACAACTCGTGCTATGGTTAGCTTGATCTTCCTCACAGCACTGCTAAGGGAATGCATTAAAGCCTGATGGCATTTCCATGGAACTTCCTGCACGCTTGGCTTGAACAATATGGCAGTTAAGTTACTCTTTAATACCATTTGTGGTATTTGGGGCCGAAAGATCATTCACCCGAGCTGCTCAGCTGAACCCACAAAGACAGGGGTTGTGCTGGAGACTTTTGTTACATTAAGAAGGACAGTAGACATCCCTCCTGGAGGAGGTCAGTGTTTGCTTTGTTCCTGAGTTCCATTAAAAGTCAGGTCTATGAAGAATGAGGCATTGAAAGCAGATTTTAAATCTAATTGAGCATAAGAGGTTTGCCAATTTTCGAGACCGAGCTGAATCATATGAAATTCAACACCCACTAAATATTATTTCTCTCAACAGGCTGCAGGAGAGAGTTTTAATGATTTGACTTAGACTGAGCCAGCAGATACCCAGAAAAGATCAGTGTAATTTCTATTTCTAATTTAACATATTTTAAATTACTTCAAGTATTAAAATGTCTCTCACATTGACGACCAGGGGATACAAGGCACAGGGAAGCTAAAAAACAAGATCCCCTTTGGGAACATGAGTCTTGATTTTCTGCTATGCTCCTGGTTCTGGGATACTGAAGGGGGAAAAGCTCTAATCAGCTTCATCATGGCTGGTTATTAAATATTAGTCACCTAAAGACAAGAATCCAGAGATTTGCACAAACCTTACTGCTATCTAATGGATGGTAAAGACAAGAATCCAGAGATTTGCACATTCCTCACTGCTATCTAATGGTTGACAGAAGGGAAGTTGGTAAGAACTGTGCAAGTTTCTGTCCAGGGGTATTGAGGTTTCAAAAATGCCTTATCCCATGGCAGGCAGCTTTGTGGCTTGCTGAGGGTAGCCCTAGGCAGCACAGGATTCACTAAGGCCTTGTCCATAATCCGAGTCTTTTCTGGGAGCCTAGAGCCAGACAGACTGAATTCCCTTGGCATATGACTTCAGTCCACCAGGAAATTGTGCTAGTCACACCGTTTGTATGAGGGCAGGTTTTAATTAACTGGAAAGTCGAAGATTCAAAATGTTCTGATTTTTTGAGTCACTTCTGCTTGTAACTTAATGCATGAGCTTGATAATATTAATATTTAATAAGCAATATGCTTATCATTCTGGGCAGAGTGAAAACTGGCAGTATGCTGAATTTCTTATGCCTATTGTACATGGGGAAATATATTAGAACTCATCTTTTCGCTTATGGCTCAAGAATTGTATACTCTTCTCAGCACTCACTCGGTATTTCACTTAGCAAAGGACAGCACTTTATAACTATTAAATGCACTGCCTTAGGGATGTGGTAACCCATTGACTTGACAAGTCTTTTAAAAAATGCTATAGTCAAACAGCGAGGCAGGATACATAGGATTTATCTGATAAGCTGAAAAGTCCCTAATGACCCCAAACACTTCAGGCAACACTAAGTATAAAAGTCATTTTGATGAACCTGCAAATCACATATAAATCAGGAGAGAATTTTTGTGTCCAAATATTTTTAAAGGCATATATTTCCACGGCGTCTTCTTTTTTGCCCTCTACAATTCCCTTGACATGAAAATAGAAGAAATCATTGTGTTAACTGATCTGAATTAAACATTTTTTTTGCTTTGGCTCTCTACCTCCTTTTTTTTTATGGCTTCAATGGGAAAATGGCAGCCCTCACTCATTTTCCTTTCCAGTGCCTTACAATACGACATGTTTTTGTGGGATTACTTAAATTTACAAAGGGGTAGCCAAAAATGATGCTTTCCCATATGACCATGGCAGTGCTAGGCTTGTACTGAGAAGAATTTTAGCTGTATGCTGCATGCAGGAGTGACAGGAGCAAGCGACAGGCTCTGTTCAGGGTGCCTGTGCCTGCCAGTCTGCTATTCCAACAATATTCTGTAATTAATGTTGAGTGAGCAATAAAGAAAGACCCAAGAGAAAGGCAAATCTGCTTGTTTTCTTTTCATTATGGATGACTATGCAAGAGGAAACCAGGAATATTCTGACAGTGCAGCTAAGATCTGGAAACTGTACATCTGTTTTGATCATTTGGATCCCAGCATTCATAAAGATGAGCAGTTTATTATGCTCAGTGCCATTTGTCATTTCCCTATTTGTCCCTGCTGAGATTATGGCTGCTACAAAGTTAACAGCTGGCACTAGCGTTGACAGCCCAGGGCCAATTTATGGAACTCAGCTGGTAAAATACTGACCACTTCTGACACAAAGGAATGTCACTCTCCAAGCCATCCAACGCTCTGCCCTTCTGTTGCCTCCTTTCCTCCTTTTGGCAAGAGCTCCCGCAGTGTTTGCCGCGTGCCAGAGCTCCAATCTCCAGCAAACCAGCAACGCTCCCACCCCTCCCCACCCCGGAGCCCAGAGGCTCTTTGCCACTCACCACCCCTAGTTTTCCTTCTGGCAGATGGTCTGCTGCATCTCAGCTGAATTTTGTGCCCTGACTACACCATCCTGACACCAAAACTGCCCACTTAAAATGCAGATGATTGCAGGGTGTGGGAACAAACATCCTCCTCCTCCCCTGGCTGAAGAACTGCATAGTAAGTTCCAGACTTTTCCTGCTAAAGGAATTTGTTTTATAACTGAAAAAAAGGAAAATTATGCTTAAGAATACCTTTTTTTTTTCTTAGCTGAGGAAGCTTTAAACTATTAGCAGGCTCAATTCTTCCTCCCCCCCCCCATCCCTATGGGTGGAATCCCATAGAGCACAACTGAGACTTTGCATAAGAGGTGAAAAGATTCTCTCCCCATATCTGTGGCCAAACTGACAGACCTAGGGACACCTTGTGCTCCAATCTGCCTTACTGTGGGGAGCTGCTGCATAGACTTACTGCCATACATGTTACAATTAGCACTGCTGTGAGGGTCTTGGCAACTGGGATATTGCTAAGAGGACAACTGGCTCTACGGAGCTTTACAGGTTTGTGTCTTGTTGGGATTTTACAGCACAGATAACTGACAGACCCACAGTTGTGTCTATCCTGGTCCTTCCACCCTTCCTGTGTACAAACTGTAACAGGCTGTTACCTGCTATGCTCCACCTTCCATGTTCTTGTTTTGTACATCAGCATCTTGTACCTTCAGATGCCTAACACATCACTTGTTGGCACACAAAAGCAAACAAGACACACCAGATGCCCCTGACTGGCAAAGTCAATAATATTGTCTGTCCCCCATATTCCAGCTGCAGCTTTGTGTATAAACTAACTGGATCTCAGGATTAGTCAAAGCCTACAGGCTTTTTTTTTTGTTTGAATTAATGGGTTGGAATGGACCTTACAGATCATCTAGTCCCAACCCCCTGCCCTGGGCAGGGACAGCTCCTCACTAGATCAGGTTGCTCAAGGCTCATCCAGCCTGGCCTTGAACACTGCCAGGGTTGAGGCAGCCACCACGTCCCTGGGCAACCTGTGCCAGTGTCTCACCATCCTCACAGGAAAAATCTTTTTTCTCACATCTAACCTACACTTTCTCTCCTTCAGTTTGAACCCATTACCCCTTGTCCCATCACTGCAGTTCCTAACACAGAGTCCCTCTCTGGCTCCTTGTAGGCCCTTCAGAGATTGAAAAGAGAACACAGATTGTATATACAAATACAATCTACAAACAATATTGTGCATAACTGCATTGCAGCAGCCTGTGGGCACATTGTTTCTATGGATTGTTTCACTTCTGTTATGACATGAACACTGTATCACCAAGAAGGAAGGATTTAGTTTGCTCCAATGAGGTACATTACAAACAAGGAGATCTCACTACCCTCACAGTTTAGGTCTCCAACTAAATACACCTAAAGCTTATTTTGTACAGATGATGTTGCTGCAGCTTGAAATCTATGAAACTTGTGTGAAGTTAAGTCCATTGAAACCTTAAAATAAACTTCCAAAACTGAGCAATCCAATCCCAAAGCAATGTGTATGCAAATCTCAGGTGAAATATGACAGCCTTGCGTTCTAGGCTTCACAGAGATCAGTCCATTGCTGATAATGAGCTCAGGTTAATTCCACCAGCACTAGGATTGTAAGAAAAAGCAAATTGCTAATTGAAAGTTGAAACTGGATATAGGCATTGGCAATGCAGCCTTTCTGAATGCCTTCTAGAGATAATGTGTTAATCTATATGAAAACAAAAGAAACCTTCATTAGTGCTCGTTTCAGTAGTCACTGCGTGACACTACAGCTGCACATGAATGACTGAATAAAGCTGCTAATACAGCAGGACTAGATTCTGCCCTGTAAACAAATTCTAATCTCCAGTCCCACAGTCTAGAAGTTGGCTATTTTACACCTTTCACTGTTTATTACCATACAATTGATAAAGAGTAAACATGGCTGACATTTTTTTATTCCAATATTTTATAAACCACTAAGAAAACTTGGAGAACTCTCCTCACCATTGCAGCTCATCTGTCCCCTTCAATTTGGCTTATGAACTGCCAGCAGAAGGTTTGGCAATGCAAATTTTTAGTGGCATGCAGCTGCACCACAGGTAGCTACAGAAACAAACAGGTAGAGTGCTTTTCACAGCAGCATTTCTGAAATTATTGAGATAAAAATATACCAACACAAGAATTCAGGCCCAGAATCCAAACAGCCTGTTCCCTCATCACCATTAGTATTCACATGAGCAGTCCTACAGACAGTGAGGGAAGTTCCTCAGGATCCAGCACTAAGTCTGTTCAGGTGCCCATGGAAGGCAAAGATCTCACTGCCCTACCTGGAATTAGAGGGCATTGAGCAAAGGACCACCAAACATGGCCCTTGTCATTCTCTGTACAAGTGCTAAGCAATCCACTTCACTTCTGCATTCTCCAGCAGATACTTGGCAGATATGTACATGTGAAGCATGACACTGTACATACAATTTTGCTGTTGAGAAGAGAGAACAAACCATTTATGACAGATGGCAATCGTGCTGCTTAATGCAATACTGGAAGAAACTTAGTTACACACACTTAGGATACAGTGGCAGAAGCAGCATACGGACCTAAATAGAAAAGAAGAGAAAATAAACTTACAACTTTGAAGCTTTTCCTTTGAAATGGTCTTGTTTGACCAGAGACATTTACTAAAGGCAGAAACATTGTCTACACTGAGCCCTAGAAAAGGATTGGGCAATTTAGGGGGCAGAAGAGAGGGAATTCTGACACATACTTTCAAGGCAAAAGTGTACAGCCAGCCTTCAGACTTTTCATGCTGCTCTACACTCCTGATACATCTCCTGAGCTATTTTTTAAATGTATGTACATCTTAAGGTCTAAGATCTAACATGAATAATAACTGAAATGATACATAATTAAACATTTTGCACATCAATGTGTGATATTGATGGTTTAAATATTTCATGACTAATATGTTCAGTTAGGTTTAAGCCAAGCTACTGAGTTATTTCTCCCTCACCTCTACTGCCCTACATCAGAGAGTATTGATATAGCTTTCACCACAAGTTGAAAAGAAGATTTCAAATCTACTTCCAGGAAGGGTAGTTAAATAATTACTGTCATGCTAGAAAAAGGAACACTCAGACCATAAAGGATAACGGAAAGGCATCTTTTTCTACTAAGCATGTAATCCACAGCATGAATGCTGGTGATGGAGCTCTTAATTTTCAGGACTAGCAGCCCAAGGTACCAGCCCTCAGAGCCCCTGGACCCATATCCTATATGTCATAAAACATGGTGCCTCCTCTACTGTCAGCATTTATTTGAACCCATTTACTGCACTCAGGTTAGTCATGTCAAGTTCAAGGCCTCCAGCTTGAATAAATCAGTGGTTCAGCATGTTCTCTCTGTATTGCTCTGTTGGCTGATGCTCTGTTACTAGATAGAGAACTGCTCCTTAGGCTCAGTGAGCAAAATCTTTATTTTTAGTGTTGAGGACGAGAGGATCTGTCCTTGCTGATGACTCATGTCTGAAGGTTGTTACATTTGCAGCCTGTCAAAGGATGTGCTACACATGAACAGTAGGGAAAAAAGAGGCCAGTAACAGCAAAACTCTGCTTTAGGTCACCTGACTTTTGGAGTTCTACTCATTGAAACTTTTGCTAGCATTTCCTTCTGGCTTTTTTTGCCCTCTTATGCTGCATTTTCCATTACCTTTAAACTTGCAGTGTACTTTGAGGCATCACTCTGAAATGCCTTTTGAACTACCATGTTTATTACACATCAGTATATCCATAGGACTTCTCTTTAGTTCACAGATGGAAACCTTTCCCCTTTTTTGTTTCTTTTCCCAGTTTCCTCCTATAAAAGTGCCAGCCTCCAAAACATGCACAAGGGCTTCTCTTACTGTCCTTCAAAGCACAGTGAGATGTACAATACAGATACATGTTACCTCTGCTACAGCACAGAAGATGCCAAATGCCAAACTTTAACACCACTTGCACCTCTACAATAATCTTCAGAACCTTAGCATAAGGCAGATTGTTGGCAAGATAATCTTATACCCTGAGAGAGTGAATAAAGTTCCTCAAAAGTTTATAATCAAGACTGGTGTTCATACTCAAGCTACTAATCCCAGGATCTTTGAAGACATTTAAAGGAGGGAGGTACCTAATTCCTTTGGACAATAAGGACTGAGGAACCTCCCCCCCGGTCAATAGTTTTACTTAGCATGTCACCTGAAACACCCACAGGTACAGTCCAATAAACAAGGAAAAGAACATCTCACAGCCATTCTTAGCACTAGTTAGGGAGAGAAGTATATCCCAAAGGGATTAACTGGTCTGTGATCTGTTGCCAGAGCCAGTATCATACACACTGTCTACTGTGCTGAGTGTGCTGTCCATTGGTGGCCATAAATATCTGTTGTAATAAGGGAGATACAGTCAGTTATACAGCTGGGATAGCAATAGAAGGGCACATTCACTGGAAAAAAAATCAATTTTAATTAGGAAGACAATTATATTTTCTCCCAAAGGTTGCCAAGGTCTCAAGATTTATCTTTAAGGTGATGGAGAAGTAATCTTTTGCCATTCTATATCTACAGGATAGCACTGAACTGTGGAACTATTTCAGGTCCAAGGGAAGACCATGAGGTCCCTCAAGGTCTTATAACCCAAGGCAATAAAAATCACTGGCACATCATTAGCCTGTCCACTGCAACAACACCTTATGATTACATCCTGTGATTTCTCCAAGCAAAGGATTGTTCAGCTTATTCTCGAGCTATGTAGTGGTGATTGGGCCTACATTGCTGCCTTCACTCCTATTGATAGCTGAGCTCTGTGCAAGGAGATGACCCTGTGTTAGTTACCATCTTCCCTTAAGACAAAGACAAGCTATAAAAACTCTCCAATGGAGCTCAGCTGCCTAGGCACTGTGTGTTACTTTGGGACTGTTATTAAAGACATTTTTTCTAGTAGCTGAGAAAAGAAGCTATCCAGATATTTCTGAAGCAGCACTCAATTGCTGCCAAGCCTTCCCACTGTACCAAGGAAATGTTGGCAGTTGAAATGGATAGTAGGTACCTGCTCAATGTTTCTAGCTGTAAATATTTGCCTTTCCTCTACTGCCTCTTCCTGCTTTCTCTGCTCCAAGTTTCATTTCTCTGCCCCTCCACGATCTCACTTGGCTTCTCAGGCAAAATGTCAACAGCTACTATAGCCTCATGCCTTTTCAGAGCATTCCCTCAACACTTACCTCTGTCAGAGTAACCCTCTAGAGTTGCCCTGTCAGTTTAATAAGGGGGGGCTGCAAATAGCAGCCAGTCTCAACTTTCCTTCTCCTTCTTGACTACCTGCAAGTAAAATATTCTGTATGTAACTACCAAAGCTCTATCAATGAGTTCAGGATCATCTGGTACATTCTCGTCCTTGCCTCTTTGCCAGCTAAGGTCTTTATGGTGTAATCTTTCCAGGACAGATCTGTCTCTATTTCGTGTGTGTGCACAGTAAACTGCATCCCTGGTGCAAGAGATGTTGGCATTGTCATGCCCACTCTGTCTAGTAAGAGAACTAACAGAAATCCCAGACAAACTACTGAAAAACTGTAATTCGCTAGAGACTCATCAATCTACTTTAATGAACACCACCATTTGTAGTTAAAAAGATGAGCACTGGGTCTTCCCAAGCACTACAGGAAAAAGATCTGTCAAACTATTGCCAACATTCACATCTTCCTTTTCTCTGTACAATGGATTTCTATTACAGACTTCAAACATACTCTGCTCTGAAAACACCCCATTGATGTCAAGATGTCTTCAGCATATAAAACAAGTGCAGGGTACATAAGAGAGAGGCACAGCATGGCTCAGGAGTTTTGCATATTCTTGTGGCAGTGTTCTACTTTTTGAGATGCTGGAATTGCCAACGAGTGGCCCAAACCTGCAGGACCTTCCAGGGTGATCAATCTGTCATTTCTACATGTCTTACCTTCCCTCAGAAATATAGCCTATTATATATTACCATGGTGATACTGCTGTGGTTTTGTTTCAAATTGTAGTCAAATCAAAGCAGAATGTTTCTGAAACAATAAAGTACTCCTGTGGCTTTTTAACACCACAGCAATTTTAGGCTGTGCAATGCAATACTGTTCTATACACTGATCTCCCAAAACAGTGAAAACCTGCTTGTCCAGCTGTCACAGATTTGATCCTGAAATGTGCAAACTATTAGCATTTCAGGAGGGATGAAAAACACTTTGCTTCCACTGGCACAACTGTAGTGGCTCAGCACCCCAGAATCTGTGATCTGTGTTTGTCAGAGCTAAACCCTGAGCACATTGCTGAGAACTGAGAACAGAACCTTTGACTACTTCCTACTCTAACACTTTTTAATAAGTATAGAGCAGCCATTGACATAGATGCAGAGCACACTGATATTGATAAAATATATACAAGGAATTAATATCAGTCTGAATTTTAATGAGCTACAAAATAAAGCTCAGGACTGAGACTGAAAATACTGGAGTTTTGTTATTCTCTATCTTGGTGATCTTGGAGCTTCCAAAGAGTTGTGAATGCCATGGAAGCAAACCCATGGAAGAAACTCAGACTTCAGAGGGACATTTAGAGATTAATTTCAGTTGTAAATAAGAAACATGCTGATTCATTTCTGTAAAACCCTAGAACAAGCCTTTTGAAAACAGTGTCTTATCATTACAAATGCTGGAAAGCTCCTGATGAAATGTGTTTGCATTCACGGATGTTTTTATTATGCGATTTCAACAAACAAACTCGAGAGTAAAACTCAATTTAATTTCAGGAAGCAATGAGAGGGTAAATTTAATAGGAACATATTGTTCCAGGCATGCTCTATGCCAGCCTGCAGACCTTGAGCAAAGCCAGCCATCTGAGAGCAGCAGGGGAGAGAATGAGAGAGACAGAGGGAGGTAAAGAATGAGAAGGAGGGGGAGGACAGCACAGAGAAAGAGACAGATAAGAGAGGAAAGTTCCTGTCAGACTCTTCTGTGATGAGAGAGAGGAGTTGAGCACTGTGGGAGAAAGAGATATGAGGGAGACTCTGAGCTGACTGTGTATAAAATAAAAAACAGTACATACAGCACAAGTCCAAGACGCTATGTAACTTTCACAAAGTCAATGGAAAGACTCCTCTCATTTCTCTGGTGACGTTGCTCAAGCTGTCAGTAAATAAAACCCAGACTCTGTCCCTCTCTTCTCCCCACCCTGACAACAGGAAGGGGCTGTGGAACACAGAGTGACACCATCTGATCCTTGCTAATTGAAGTCATCAGGTAACAGTGAGGGGATTCCTCTGGAATTAAACTGGGATTGCTTTAACAACACGGGGCACCCATGCCATGCTGGCACACCCCAACCAAGAAATGAAAGTGAGGGCAGGAGGACAGGACAGAGCATAGACACCCCAACCAAGAAATGAAAGTGAGGACAGCAGGACAGGACAGAACATACCTAATCAATAACACTTTCTAGAGCAGGCTGTAAGATTTGAAGGTCTTCAAGCAGTGCAATCGCTTTCAAGAGCTTTTCAGCAAGTTCTAGTGAAAAGAAGAAGATAGAAATGCCTCTACACCCTTCCAGGGGAGACACCAGCTCGCCAAAAGAGCTAACAAACTTGTGGTTGTTCTTTAGTCCTTCCTCCCCTCCAGCTCATTTTGTTTATTGAACCAGATTGTAAAATCTCTGGAACAAAGCTATGACACTGTATTTAAAAATATGCCACATGCCTGTTTGGTTTTAACAACGTTGCTAACGAGGAGATCAAGCAGAAAGACTTCACCCTAATGATTCCCAGAATTTAGCTGAAACTGCTGGGTGCAGGATGTTCTGTCTGATATACAGACACAGGAAGGAAATTAATTTTGCCAGCTGAGCACCTGTAAATATCACTTGGTATAACAATATGTAAATTGAATTCCTGAGCATAAGAAAGGGCTCTGGGCTCTGTGCTTAGTGGAGCTGGTTTGTGTCTACACAACCAGTGTGGGGATAGCTTGTAAGACAATTTAGGGGCAGGAACTCTTCACACCAAATCTTAGGTCTCACAACATCTCTATATGCTAACTTGGGCAGACAATGTAAATCTAAGAGATGCTACTTCCACTCACACTATTATTTATTATTCCTATTGTCCAGATCAAACACTTATCAAGGTTAAAGAGCCTTCTCTTGCTCAGAAATTTAGTAAAAGTTTGCACTAAAACTTAACTTCTCCTCAGGATGGCGAAGATCAACCAATTTCCAGAGCAAAAGTACCAAATTTAGAAATAATACAACCCTTTCAGTTTATGTTTATTTAACTGGCCAAGCATTTCAGGCAGTTTTAGATTCTTTTGAAAATCCCTCCTTTAAGCAAGGGAACTTTCAATGCAGAGCTGGTTCTCTATTAACATGTTCTCAGTCACTACGTGGTTATCCTATGATGTACAATGATTTATGAACACAGATAGGATTAACTCTGACCTTGTGAAAACCAGCAACTTCCCTGTTCCTTCTCTCCTCACCTGAATAACTTACTGGACCCCTTAAACAAATTAAAGAAATAAGTAAGAGTGACTGGAAACACTGCTGGACTCTTTAAGTAAGCCTCAGAGAACTACACTGGATAATTTATTCTTGTGAGAAACATAATGATCACCCAACAAGTTTGGTTAGGAAGGTGGTTTATCAGGCCACCTTGATATACTAGGGCAAAAAAATACACAGAACACCTACTGATGATGGATTGCAAGATATATTAATACCGAAAAGGATTGAGATTTACTTTCAATAGTAGATTAAGGTGCTCCAATGCAGCCAAGACTAGTTCTTTTAAAACAACAGGGACCGAATTTCTTCTAGATAAGGACTTAATTTTTATTGAAAACCTACCACCTTCAAACTGCTGGAAAGTTGAAGCACTATAAAACTGTCAAATAATACCATTATTAAAAGCTTTATTTGACAAATCTTCCACTGCTGGCATAACTTGTGTGTTTGCCTTCTCTCTCACATGAAATAAAATCATTCACTTATGCAAACTGCTGACAGGAACGGAAACAAATGGGGTTCTCAGCACAGGGTGAAACACACTATCCCCTTTCTGCAGCTTAATGGAAACCAAAGTTATTCATAAATCATAAGGCACTCAGACTGGAGAGCTGCTCTACTGCTTGTTGCACAATACTTTGGGAAATGTTTGGGATGGACTCACAGGAAGCTCTGTGTGATGTCCTGGAGTAGCTGGTAATTTTTCAGGAGCATCTTACAGGTAGAAAGCATCTGCATGAAACTGTTTAAGAGGAAGAAAAGTGACTGAACAGTATCTGACAACCAAATGTAGGATTTATTTTAACCTCATAATAAAAAAGTGTTAGTAGCACTGCTAGATGGTCTGATAGTTAGCCTTTTATCTGTGAGCAGTGACCTTTTGCTAGCACTTGCTATTGATTCATAGATTTTTAAGGCCAATAAGGACCTTTACACTTTTCTGGGCTGACTGCCAAATTAACATTAGTTTGTGTGAGCTTTCTCTTATGAGCATCACCTTAGAGCAGTCTCATATGATCAGCTGATGGATAAATACCTAACACTATACCTCCCATTTGGGAAGGATTGAGCTGCAAGTGGGTCACAAGCATTTGAGAACATTTATCAGCTTCAAACATCTCTGAAACACTCCCAAACAACAGGAATCTTTGCATCTGGAAATGCCTGGGGGGGGGGTTCTTGTGGCTTCCTCTTTTAAATGAACCCTTTAAATAAATACAGAACAACTTCAGATTCTGAGCCATCCCTCCAGAAAAACTGCAGGATGTGCCTTATTAGGTAAGTAGGCAAATTCCTTTCTTGGGAGACCTCCCCCAAACACCACAGTTTCCAGTACACACTTTGCCATGGCTGAGATTGTTTCCTCCTCTAGTGACTGATTTCATTATGCTTTTGAAAGTTGCACTGGGACAGCCCTCAAGGGATGTGAAAAATCCTGGTGATTCCTAAGTAGCTATGGCTAAGTTTCTTGGGGTGTGTACATCTATAAGCTGAGGCAGTGGGAAACACCCCACTGGGCTGTAGGGAATCTCTAACCTCAACAGGCAAAGGCAGAGTGAGAGCAGAGGAAATAGAGTTCCTCAGATCAGGTTGTATTTTGAATGGGATTTAATTGACAATTTGAACTAGCAAGGTTAGAGAAAATAACCAAAATCAGTTATCTCTGTTGGCACAAAAAGACCAGGAAAAAACTATCCCAGAGAGGGATCTGAGCTGAATCACACTTGGAGAAGTGAGGCTTGAAGTCCAGCTGAGCCGTTGCAGGAGCACGAAAACTCTAACACACCTTCTGTAATGAATTCTGTCAATCAGAGCAGAAAGTCCCACTTGAAGTTAATGTTCCCTGAATATTTTCCCCATCTATTTTAAACTGTGAAGCCTGGACCACTCCTTGGAGATCTGGGAAACATTCTGCCTATCAAAAACATTATTGGGCACAAGTAATAAAACCTTGGCAATAATAAAATTACATTTTCAGGACTCTGAGAGAAACTAATGACATCTCACAAACCTTTGCCACGTTCTACTGCTGCATCACTCACACAGTCATTTCCATTGTTTAATACTTTGAGCCTTCAAATTTAAAATTGTTTGCTCTCTTACCAAATAATGTGTTTGGGTTTTTTTCTTCTATCCATGTGCCATGTTTTTCTGGTTCTGGCTGTACAGGATTAGCTGCAATGTCTATCAGCAATTGGTAATCTAAGTTTTAATTCTGCTCTCTACTGTGTCTCTAATAAAACCTGAGTTGCTTTCCATTTGCTCTAAGATTTAGTGGGCCCTATAGTTTTGATGATATAAATTACCTCTCAGCCCAGAAGATATTTTGGGGTTTTATTAGTAGGGAAATACGTACATGCTTATAAACACCATCCATCCATGAAAGCAAAAGAGCTTGTGAGACAATCTGTAGTGATTATGATTATGGGCAGCTTAAAACACACTTATCTACAGTGTTTCATGAAACAACCTACATCCATGCTTTTTTTGCTTTCTGACAAACATAACAAGCTTTGTTTCCCCTATGTTCAATTCTCTTCCTCAGAATTTACTGACACAACTTCTGCTCCAGGAACAGATTCAATGTAATCCAAGTGATTACTTCCCTTTTAATATTGTTTATTAAAGAGGTTGAGGAAGCAGCTTAGGGCTTCTCAAAAAATGGGAACTTCACTGAAGTAAAATCTTAGGAGGGTTATTAATTATCCTAATAAAAATACATACAGATCTGACTTTTACAATTACAATAACCTTTGGAAGAAGCAGATGAACTCAAGCCCTGTCTGGCAGGTATGCTGCAGGGATCCTATTGTCTCTCAAATGGTACAGGAGAAATACAAGGGTATTTCAGGTATTTTCAGAGGGAAGGGGAAGGAAAACTGAGATGCAAAGGGTTGAAACAACTCATCAAAGACAAGGACAATAAAACCAAGACATCACAGGTGTTCTGAGCTCCACCACTACGAGTCCTCCTGTTTCACAAAGCATTGAGGAAGTGGATGAAATTAGTAGACTTTTCAAAAAAAATGCTGAATTTATTGGCATAATATTCGACAGAAACTGCTTAGGAGAGAGTATTTTTCCTCCAATTACAAACAATTTATATCTCCTCTGGATTGACTATAGCCTGTTTGTTTTTCCTTTGAAGCAAAGCTACCTCTTCTTGCCTCCTCTACTCCCTCATCACATTTTCACCTCAATGCTGTGAGCCCCTCAAATCTTACTTGTTTAGTGTGACTTGACTAGTTTCACCTTTCACTGCAAGCCTGAAAGGACTTATTAGTTCTCCTGTAAGCCTGTCAGCCTTCCCTGCAAAACACCAAGAGTGGAGTCATCTACCCAGGCAAGTATCTGAACTCTGGCATCCTCAGGAATCCTCATCTAGTGCGTAATCTTGCTCTGTGTTTTGGTCCATGCTGTTGAAATACATGTATGTGTACACCCCCTGGCACAATCAGGTGGATCTCAGCAGGGACTGAGGTTTTGGCCCAGGACCTTTCTCCTCAGCCTGGCTGGCTGCTGTCTATAAGGAGGTAATATACACAAGGTGATATACAAGTCTCTTCTGGAGGAGCATAAGGAGTGTGGTTGGGAACTCTGCCATGATCTACTTGAGGGATTTTGCCTGTGGTACTCCATTGATTATTACTAGCACAGTCAAGTTTGCACATAATACAGATTTTCTTAGCCTGATAACAGAGATGGAATAGTAATAGGTAATAAGAGATGAGAAAGTGTTAGAGTAGTGTCACTTTCAAGAAGTGCAAACTCAGCACTTATGATGACTGACTGAAAATTCTTACTCAGATAGAATATCATGTAAAAAGAAAAAACTTCTACTAGCTACAACATTTCTGGAATCTCTTTGCTAGATTTTGTCAAGTGTTGAATAACTTCAAGTGGAAAAACAGGAAGGAAAATTTCAGATTTAAAAACAGGCAATGTCTATCGACACAAACTTCCAATAAATATTTCTTTCTATCAGCAGATACATATTGGTATTTCCTTTTTCTTCTTATCTACTGTGTGAATCTTATTTCTCATCTAGTGGGTGAAGTGATTTGCCTCTAAGCACAAAAAGAAAGCAGCACCTCCATACTCCAGAGCTGATAACACAAACTTGCATTTCTGTGTAAATGTATTTACACATCCTTGTATTTCTACAGACTGAGCACCACAGACACCCAAAGGGAATTCAACAGATTCTGTATTTTATGTGTTATTTTTCATCACTAGGAAAAGACCAAAATGTAACCTCTTTCCCCTGAATCCCACCCTGTTACACCAGTCAGGATTTCTTTCTGTTGTTTCCCTGTCTGCATCATACAGATTGTAACACCTGGAAAATGAAATTACTCAAACCATTCCTATGTGAGCCAATGCTTGTTTGGCTCTCCTGTTAGTAGCAACACCGTGAACTCCACTGGAGAAAAGCACTTACAGTTGCCACATTTGAAGCACCAAATCATCTACACTTACTCACAGCAGGCTGAATTGATGTAGTACTGCCAGCACTAATGGCCCATCTCTGAGAGCTCCTCTCACTGCTACTACTGCTGGAACTGCCATACTGTTAACAAGGATAAGAGTTTTGAGGGCATGCACAGATAAAGCTACCAGCTCGAGAAAGCTTGACTCAAAATTTTCAGCCCTTGTCTCCCCCCACGTTGATTCTGAGAGAGAATATCAACTGTTCGTGTTCCGTGCTGGGCAAGAAGATTTGAACCCAAAACCACTCCTGTCTTTGTGCTTGGATTGCTAAGCCATCAGCTTCTACCAAAGAACAAAGGAAATGAATATGATGGAGATACTCAGCAGGTCAGCAATATCTTTGAAGAGAGGGATTTAACTCAGACATTAATCAGTATATAATTGCTTACGTAGCATGCCTTTCTTCACTATTAATGATTTAACATGATGATTTACCAAGGCACTGAGAGAATGCCTGCATGGAGGGAGAAAAAAAAAGTACAGAAATATAGCCTGTGGTATTCCCTGCCAGAGAATGAATCTACCCATGCAGGAGTGTCAAATTGATAATGAAAGATAAAATGTATGGTGAGCCCAAGAGGGTACTTTACATATTGCTGTGAATAATGCTGCTGCTCTCTCTGCCCATTAGACTGGATCAGCTCCTTGCAGACACAGACAAAAAAAATATGGCGACTCCATTTCATTCACAGAAATTGTTATTCACTCAGGACACCATTTCCAATGTGCAATTTCTTATCTAGGCTTGTGCTAGTGAAAAATAGAAAACCAAAAAAGGGAAATCAAATCAAATGACTGGTGAAAATAAGACTTCAATATGCCAAGAAGAATTCCTCCTTTAATATTAACCCTAATTATTGCCCTTCCTTGCAACTGCTCTGCTGCTAGTTTGGCTGAAAGATCTGATGAAAGAAATTTCCCATTTAAACAAGGCATTTTTATCTCTTGAGACTATTTCAGCCTCTAACAGTGGTTTTCAAGTGGTTTACTCTTGGGCAGCTGAGAATTATTTGTAAGGGATCCATAAAAGGAAACCAAGCAACTCAAGCTGCTATCAGTAGGTTTAAATTTCCTTACAGGAGTTTGGAACTCCAGATTACAAAGTTCTTATAAAGCATATATCAAAACTGCTTGCAAAAAACTTTGATCCAGGAAAATACCATTTACAAAATATGCTATTAAATCTGCTGGTAACTCAACAGTGGGATAGCTTGTTGTCTTCTTGGATTAAGGCATGTGAACTATCAATTAGCATCCCAAAAATGCTGGGGAAAGACTTAAAAATACATCATTTAATGAAAGCTGTGAGAAGAGAAACATTTTTAAGGTTTATCATTTGGTTTGACACAAAATTTTGAATCTCTGCAAATTTGCCCTGGTTTGACATGAGAACTGCACTGAAAATAGCAATGCTCGGTGCCAGTTTGAGTTTTCCTGTCACAAACTCCATGACACACTGTTCTTCCCCTTTCCAGAACAGGGAACAGGAGCAGCAACACCAATGATGAATAACATTGTTACTGAGTGAAACAGAATTCACTCTATTTTATATTTGCATAGAATCAAAAGTAATTGCCAATGATGAATAACATTGTTACTGAGTAAAACAGAATTCACTCTATTTCATATTTGCATAGAATCAAAAGTAATTACCCTGGTCACAAACTTCATGCTCCCATAATCCACATCAAACTTGTATTTAATTTTGGCTTTTAGGACACAACTTTTGCAATTCACCTCCTCAAAAGAAACCCCCAAAGCAACACCCAAACAAAAAACCCCTAAGCAACCCCCAAACCATTTACCATCCAAAACATTCTTCATATTTAGCCTCAAGTATAACCATAGATCTATGTGCAAATATGGTTGTCCTTTATATAAAATTTTAGTCTTTAACATCATACCAAAAGTATGCATTGCAGAAGAAAAAAAAAGTCACTATTTCCAAGCTCATGTCTTTGCAAATTTGCATTCTATTTGCATTTATGGATTAACAACCACAAAATTCTAAAGTAAATGGGGCAGAATTGTTTATAATGAACTAAGCTGTTGTAACATCCTCCTGTAGGTAGGCAAAACACACTGAAGGAATTAATGGATCCAAAAATTGTGAGCATGAGGCAGTAGGTGTTTCAGGCCACCTCAATTATCCATGGTCCAGTTTCTGAGCAGTGGAGTGGTACAAACTGTGTGGGGGTTATTTTCTTCAAAGCCAATTAGCTTTTCGTTCCTATGAGTAGAATTATTCTAAGCACTCACGACTGTGTTTATTGAATACAGTATGAAATCCCTAATCAACATATTCGAGTTGGGACTGATGGACTTGACTTGCTGCAGAAGAGCCTGTGCAGCTGTACTGACTCCTGTAAGGACTGGAAGGTCCTCAGGAACAGTTGGCTGGACAAAGCTGAGCTGAAAGGATCCTTAAGCAATCTTGTCTTCAAGAAGTCTCTTCCTCTGAAACCTGTCACCTCAGCAACCCAGTTTGCTGTAAACAAGGGCAGTTTTCCTGTGACCTGAGCCTCTTTCCAGACAAGTTGATGAGAAACAAACAGGACCTCCTCTTCCACACGTGTGCAACTGCTCACGCAGAACACACGATGTATAAGTGCTCAATGTTGGGCTTCACAAGTTGCTGAGCACTGATGCTAAAAACCCTTTTGTAATCCACCCAAGCTGCACATGATCAGCTCTTCCAGCTCCATGCAAACACGGACACAAACCCACAGTTCATAACTCTCCCCAGAGACTGAAAGAAACCAACTGCTTAAGGGAACAAATCACAGGCTTTCCTAAGGGTCTGGCTGACACCAGTTACAGGTTTCACTGTTCCCTTACATGGGGATTTAGACTACATAAAAGAAAGTGGAATTATCACCTGTGTGACCATTGGTACTGATCCTGGATGTGTTTTCACTGCTGAATGTGCAGCACTAATCAGTTAAAGTCAATCAAACTGGGCTAATAAACAAGAAGTCCACGAGACCTGGGAGAAGCTCTGGGCTTTTCTGGCAAGTGGGAGTTGATGAGTTTAGCTTTGGGTATGAAATTATAGCACTGGGAGTCACCTCCCACCACCTGAGAATGCTTGAACTACAAGTGCATTTGACAGTTAACTCTGGCAAAGACATGACACAGTGAATAAAAGCATCTGGCCAAGACATGGCCCCTGGTGGCCTCTTCCTCTGTAAGACTTTCGTCTCAGAGATATGGAGGAAATGGAGAGGGAGAGAAAAATGGATATAAAACTGCAGACACTTCACAAATGATATTTCTAACTTATGAAATACTAAAGCTCCTTTCTGCTAATACACTCTGCAGTGGTTAGCATTAGATCCACCTGGGACAATGGACAAAAAAGAATTAACATAGCTACTTCTTATTCCATTCACACAATCTGTTTCCATTTTAAAAGCAATTTTTGTAAATTTCTCACACTCCTTTTATTTAATCAATTGTGATGTAGAATATTAATTTCTAAATTGCATGAATCTTAAGTATTTGAATACCCCTGTGGTCCTAAACCCTCTACATCAGTCCTGTGCATTTATCTTTGTTAGCAAGTGACACAGTGCTTAAAGAGTACAGTTAAAGAGTAGAAAGATCACAGCTGCTGTCGTATTAATATTTAGAGAGCAGATTTAATAAATACCATATCTCACTCTATGTTATTATCTGCATTAGTGCTATCAGGTTTTAAGGGAATTCAGGAGATGGTTTCTTATCCATCAGGTTGTCAGAAGCAGACAAGAGGAAAATCAAATGTTCATTTACTCACATCTGGTGTTCCACAGGGATCCGTGTTTAGACCCCTACTGTGTTTATCTGTATAAATGGTTTCTATCTATCATCTAAATCAGAAGAGTTTATGTGTAGAGCAAACAACATCAGATAAATATCCTTATCCACTAACTCGGTATAAAAGTACAAACCAAATGTACACAGCACATTGTAATTTCTGCTATTTACTGAGGTTATAAAACCCTCTTCCCTCTTTCTTCCACTTTTATTTTTTTTTTGCTTGAGGTCCATAACTTGATTTGCAACCAATTATTACTTTCCCCTTTTCCTCATGCCTTTTATCATTACACTGATACATAGCTTCTGTTTCTCTTGTACCGTACCAAGAAGCTGGAAAATCGGTTTTACAAAGCGTTATAAATAGGTAACGCTGAATATAACATGAAAGAAAAGCAGATGTACCCCTGGAAATGAAATATTCAAACCAAGAGATATATTGCATCTTGCTTCAGGGAACCTGCTAGGGAGGACAGAGGCAGGAGCAGGAGTATTGCACAGTGCTCCTTGCTAATGCTGCCATTATTATTCTCCTCTCTCTATCTGATCTTTTTCCGATGGCACCTTCCTTCCCCAAGGAGGAGTCAGGAGAATTTTATGTGCAAAGAAAGGAGCAGAGAGAGACCAAATGGATCCTTGATATCAACAGCCATTTTGGCTTACATAAGGGTTTTTTTTTTAATGTGAGCTAAATTGTTTTACTTTTATGCAAATCTGGGTAATTAATACATCAATATTGAGACCACGAACACCTGCAATTTCACTTCTCATCTGAAACAGCTCCCTGGTACTGCTGCTACATCCTCCCACTTGGGCAGCTATATCAAATGCAGGTAAGAGCCATCTCCTTCTGCAATGACACCTGTGTGAAGGACATTTAGGCACTGTCCTGTTTCCAAATACCTCCCTACAGCACAACGAGCCTGGCCCAGCATTAGTGCAAGACCCAGCTCTGTTAGGAAAGTGACTTCTATTTATCCTCTGTCCTCCTCCTCTTCTTTAATCAAACCAAATAATAGACAGGAGCACCCTGTTTCTTAAAAGACAAAAAAAACCCCCACTCAAACCCCATTTCCCCCTGTTCTCCTTCTCTCTGTCCCCTGACTTCTATACATTAGACTCGTTCCATGAGCTGCACTAATACAAACACCCTGGATTTGGCTCTAACCAGCACTACAGACACTAACCAGCTCTCTAAATAAGCATTCCCTGCTGATTGTATCATATCAGTTAAAATAATAAATGCATGATTCATTGTTTTCCACAATCCTGGCAACAGTTGTACATTTGTTTGAACACTCAATTATTAACAGGAGTGCTGTTTTGAATGTCTCATCTGCCTTAGTTAAACAGAAAATAATTATTAATCTCCTCCAATAAAATACTTACACACTAATAAGCAGTCTGTGGCTTTCGTGCATCTTGTTTTAAGAAGGATGCAGTTTGGAATAATTAAAAAGCAATAAGTTTTAAGATTGTTATGGATAAGAACTCCACATCTGCACATATTTTGCTATGAATAATCCTGTGCAAATCAGAGTAGCTCCTCAGCACTGGACTTATTCTTGTTCTTTCCAAAATGATACACAAAACCATTTGACCATCTATGGGCAAAGACATTTCAATCCACATGCTGTCAGTAACATTTTGCTACACATACTATTGACTACTATCCCATTGGAAAGTGTCACAAAATGAACAAACAAAACATAGAACACATATTCATTCATTAACATGCACAGGATGCATAAGGAGAAAATGATGTTAATATGCCTTTCTCTCTGCAGTAAGAAAGAGAAGATGAACTAGAAAAAGTGCTTATCTCAGCAGGAGGATATGTAGATGGATTAAAAAAATGACATATGGTAGAGGCTACCACCTCTAGCAAATTGAAAGGTGAAGACCCTGTGAAGGATGATGCAGGGGAAACAGAGCCCAGCTCACAAATCCGTGCTAAGGAGACACAATTTTACTTGCTTATGTTTCAAGATGGCCTTAAGAATTGAAAATGTATTTCACAAACATGCTGTACAGGGTTTCTTGGCCAAGCTCATCTGCCAAACCACAAAGTGACATGCATTGGCATGGGCTTGCATTCCATGACTGCACAGGGACAACTAAGCCAAACCAATACAGTTATTTCAGGGGAAGGATATAAATTGTTCAATAATTGCTACCATCCTGCTTTTACTTCATCATTGTATAAGTCATACAGTTTAAGGCAGAATTTTAAAAATTGAATTTTGAGCTTCATTTGACTTCAAACTCCACACCTGTGGAGCAAAGCAATGGCACCAACTCCTTTAATGTGAGCAACAGAGGCTCAGAGATGTAAATGACTTGACCAACAGTGGTACAGGAAAATTAAGTGCAGAAAACAATCTCCAAAACCTCAAATTTATAGCTGGACTTGACTGCCCTGTTCTACCTACTTCCTTTTGTTCTGCATTGCAAGAAAGCTCCAGTGAACTTTCCACCAAAGTAACTGGACTCAGGAACCCTCGAATAACAGGATCACTCCAAAGACCAGGAACACTCCAAAAAGCACAAAGGCTAAGGCAAACTTTTCTATTGTTTATACATCCCAGCACACACAAACCTTTATTCTAAATATGCAGAATTCTCAAAAGCAATATTCTGTCAATATTTTGCCAGCTAAGATTTTGTCTAGTCAAAGATACAGCACTCATTCCATGTATTTTTTCTCTCTGATAGAGCTGGATAAACATGATGCTGAAAAGTCAGTTCTTGTTTTAAAGCAATGTACAGATGGTTGGTTGCTTTTACTCTGAAGTCTCAGGCATTACCTAACTTAATAAAACCCCAGTCCTTACATATTCCAGATGACAATAAGAAGTATAAACCAAGAACTTCCTGTGCACAATAATTTTTTACTACATAATAAAAATATCTGATGCTACTACACTAGTTTGCTTTGGGCACTGGGACATCTGTGTGTTGCACTGATGTCCTTTCTCCACGCATTTCTCACTGGTATTTAGCTGGCTACACTTTCCATACATAAAGGACTTTCTCCTACTCCACACCTCCTTCAGGGATTGAGCCAAATCAGTGCTCAATCTCCAGATCTCCAATTCTAGAGCTCAGTATGCACAGGGAAGAAAAGCTCTCTTTGTTTGTTTTTTTTTTGGGTTTTTTTTGGTTTTTTTTGGTTTTTTTTTGTTTTGTTTTTTTTGTTTAGGTGCATCAATGCTTTTTGAGTCCATTGAATTCTGCTGTGTTGAGATGGGATTGCAGAGGGGCAATAGCCCTCAGAAAATCAGGAATAGGTTAGGCAGAATCCAATACCTCATCCTGCCACACATGCAGGACACAGCCCTTCCCTTCTGCCATATATTCTACACCAGGTTTTAACCTACATAATCAGTAGGAGAAGATGGGAAACCAAGCCAAGCTCATAAAAACACAAGAACAGTTGACAGATGATATAACCAACTGGAGCAGGTTCACAGGGTTGGAATCTCACTGCTAGGAGATGTAAGGGTTTAACTGGAAACATGTCTCTTCTGTAACACTGATCTAAAAAAGTACAGTAAGACTTTCTCATTTCCAACATGCCTTCCCAAAAACTTCTTAAGAAAATCTCTCTTTTCCTTTCCAATCAATAATATCAACAATTTCAAGGACACTGAAAGAAGAGTTAAAATAAATGTGCATAAAGTATAGGATCCGATATTAAAAAAGGATCTGATATTAAAAAAATAAGACAAAATTACAGTTAAGACCAAATTAAATACAGAATGTTAGCAATGGTGCTTTAAGAAATTGATAAGGAATTTATCACAGTAAAACATATACAAATCTAAAGTGTTATTTAAAAGCAGAGTACAGTAATGACTACAGTCACAAGTGGTTAGGTTTTATGCTGTATATTTGATTGAACCTGTGTTTAGTGAGGTATGGATCGTTGCTTTTATAGAAGTGGTAAATTTTACTTATATTTGGAGCTGGCATCCCATTTTTAGGATTTCAGATGTATTTTACTACTGTTTTTCATGCTATGAAAAAACTATGCTAAACTTTACACTTTACAGCATACACAGGTATGGGATTTTAGACCTATATTCAGATATATCTCCTACAATATCACTTCATACAAAACTTTTCAAGCATGCATTTCCAGTGTAAATAATTGAAATTTGCATTTCAACTGACTTTATGCACTAAGGTCTATCTGTTGACACATATGCAAAATGCATATTTTGAATTCCACAGCAACTTGCAGAAGTACCAGGCACTTGGTGTCACCTCTTTCTGAGCCATGTGCTGGCTCCAGGCTGCAGGCAATGACCAGACAGAAGCAAAGTGGGCACAACTTTGCTGAGGGTGAAAACCAGTTCTTCTCATACTTTCCTTCCCAGACTAGACAGAAGCAGATTTAGATATTTGCCACTTAATCAAGAGATGGTGCAAAATTTTTCTGCAGCACGAGTCAGGTTACACCAATTTTGAGTGTTTCTGAAGCCTCCCCCAGTGCCCTGAGCATCTCAGAGCACCAGTGGTGATAGCTCATCTGCAATACTCAGCAGCAGCACAGCAAAACAGTTTCATTTCCTCTCCCCTGATTCACGTGGGATCTGTCACTGAAAGCAATTCTGCCAGCGCTGGGGAGGAGCTGCAGGAGTCAGAAACAGCAACTCTCACACTGCTTCATTACAGACCCTCTTAAATTCACACGAGGGGAAACCAATATGAGATGTTGCTCCTAAGGGAAAAAGTGCATTCGGGGGGATCTTTTTCCAGGGATGTTTAATCCACCCCTCTTTGAGAGCTTTAAAATAAAGTTTTCTTCAGAGGCACATCAAATCATACATCAAGGAGGCAAACTGGCTTTGCAGCCTGGCAGTAATCAAAAGAAAGACTTGATGGTGAGCTCCATCTCTCATGCACTGATAAATTGGTTTCTCTCCTGCTTTCATTATGCAGTCCTGGAGTTATGTTCATTGAAGTTAATGGGAGTATTTCCATGGACTTTGGTGTGTAGTGGGTCATATAATAAGTTCCTCCATATGTTGTAGTCTGAGGGCCAGAGCAGCACTTATTCATTTTAAGCACTATTTTAAGATGTGATGGATGACTTAGCTCTGTTTTCCCAGTTTTCCAAGGACGCAAGGTAAAAACAAAGCTAAATACAAAACACTTCGTGGCATCCTCCTATTTTTTTCTTGGTTGGTTGTGCTGTTGTTGGGGAAAAAATGAGCATTCAGTACAGCTGATAAATCACTTTGTCACCTTAATCTTTTATTGATCTCAATAAAAATTGTATTTTGTTTCCTAACAAAAATTCACCAAGAAGGACATCACATCCAGGGATGTGTATAATGTAGGAAGTGCTCATCATTGAACATTCTTATTTATGGGAGAAGATATGGATTTTTGTGGAAAAATCTTCAACTGTTTTTGTAAGGTGATGCATCATATTTTTAAATATGTGCTTGACTAAAAGGCAGGTTGTTTACCAACTATACTAAGAAGTCATTTCTTATAGTGAGGTTTTATATAAAGAGATTATAAAACCTCCTTTTCTGAAGCAGTACAGGTGAGGCAGTACAATGCTTTTCCCCACAAAGTCTGTTCTGTCACTTCGGGTTAGTATATCACAGTCATTTCACTTTATTTCAAGATGATCATGTTGGGAAATCTCAGAGAAAAAAAAAGAAAGGAAAAGTGATTGCTAAGGGAGTCCCAGAGTTCCCTGTGAGGAACAGTTTGAAAACACACTCCCATGGAACACACAAGAAACATCACACCTTGACTGTCTCCCACACTGGCACTTGCTTTCTGATCATCTCTGAGAATATAAAGTCTGTGCTTGAGCAACAGACTGAGCTCACATCAGGAGCACACTGGTAAAGAAGGATCTCTAGCTTAGCACAGGATGCACTCTGCAAGAGATGGAAAGGGAGACCAGTAACTTTTGCACACCGACACGCTGAATTGTTGAATATAGATACTATGAGCCACACTAATAAGCATCCGAAATTTTCCTGTCTCACCAAAAATGAGTTGCAACAGAGTCTAGTTATTCTTCACTGCAACTCAGGCCCTTCTGTTTTCTCCATAGTGTAGCAGAGTCTTTACATAGACATGTCAAAGACTTTCGTGCACCATAATTCTGTTTGCAACCAGAGTTGGTCTTTACATAGACATGTCAAAGACTTTAGTGCACCATAACTCTGTTTGCAACCAGAGTTATATAAAACAAATATGTGCCTGCAATAATTGCTTAATGGACATTCCCTATTTTCACTATTCAACAATGCTAAACGAGGGTCAGAATCCTTTCCATTTCACTGTACATAACCTAAAGGACTATACCCAAAACTGGCTCCAAGTACTGACTTGCAGTTTGCAATTTATCCAGGCTGTCTTCTTGCCAAGAAAGGCAAAGCAGAGAGAAAGGCCCCTGCAATCCCTCTTTGCAATGGAAAAGCAGTCTGCAAAGTCGCCAGGACTCCTGGGCCTGCACTTTCTATCCATCAAATACAAGTCAGAGTCTGTACCAAGGGTCCCCTCATTCTCTCACTGAAGGAAATTGAGAGGCCAGATGAGCAAGCCCTTAACATCAAAGATTCATTGCTCATAAAATTATCATCAGAACCATCTCTCACATGAGACAATCCATTCTGCACAGCAATACTTACACCTTTGATTTTCCTCAATTATGGGTATGTGCTTATTTGGGAGGGTTTCAAATCCAGTACCTCAAACAGAACACAGCAACAGGCTTGCTCAGCACATACTGCCTGAGAGAAACTGCCCCTATACAGGTACATTTGCTCATTTTAATGTTAGTCCCCAAACCATTTTTAGAACATACTGCTATTGTCAAAAGATTAACCTTAAACTGAAACAAGGACTGTTTATTTTTCATCAGACTCTTGAAATTCTCCAAATACTCATCGAGATTTAGAGGTGCAGATAGAGCATCCACATGTTTTTCATGTTCTGCTAGTCAGTCTTCTCTGCTTCTTCAGAGTCTGGGCACATACTGTTTTAGACTTTAGAGAAAAAGAAAGTTCCACCAGTGCCCACAATAAACCAGAAGGCACTTACTCCCTGCTCATTCCTGTAAGAAGTGAAGCTGAAGAAACACTTTCTCTGTTCTTTATTTGTTTTTCAGGGTCAGAAATTCAAGGCACATTGCACAGGCTTCTTATACCATGGCTAGAGGTCAAATCTCGTAATACATGACTTGTCAGTATCTTTTAGCACAATTGATAGTAGTGTGCTGCTGACTCTTGCATTCCAGACCGAGAAGAAAATGTCCAGAGCAACTGAGGTTATATGATAGATTTTGTAAAATATCACCAAGTCTCAGGAAGAAAGATGGTGTTGGAGGCTAAGAAAAAGGACTGCACATCAACCTTAGAAAATGCCAGAGTTTTGATTGATGTTCGAAACTAGTCATTAACAGTAGTGACTCCTTCCATCCACAAAAATCTCTGCCTAGTGGAGAAGGAACTCCTGTATGCAGCAGAAGAATTTACAGGCAGATGCCCCATCCCAATTCAAATTAAAAATAACCAAGATAAAAAACCCATTGATTCTTTATTATGGTTTATAAACTTGTATAAAATATAAAGGTGAAATTCTGGCCATCTTGGAGTAAATGGAGAAATCCTATCTACTTCTATAGACCCATAACTGTCCAAAAGACAATTTATGAGGGGGCAGGAAGAGAGCTCAGAATTAGTCTAATTTTTCATAAATAAAAGGAACTGATATGATCTCTGTTATTATGGAAAATTGGCTTCCAGTAACTTGCAATTGATCTACTCTCTGTTAACACGATATACAGAAGTGTTTCCAGCAGATCCTAGGAAAAAGAAGGCAAATGAAATCAGCAGATGAGGCTACAATTAGAAACAATGATTGGGGAAGGAATCCAAGATTTAGTGCTAGGGAAAAATGATAGCCATTATTTCTTATTTTGAACTCGGTTTCAATTAGCTAATGATAATAAAATCTTTTTAGGATTCTGAAAGCTTACTAAGGACATATGAATCCCCCAAAGCAGGTGTTCTTCCATTAACTGCTCCATCTATTTCCCTAGCAATCAGTGATGTAAATAAATCTCACACACACACACTCCAACACAATCCTGCCCTCCCCTGCTTTCTTTCCAGTTTTGCTCAGATTGGAGCAGTAGGGAGGATGGCAAGCAATCATCAGGAATAGGTGAAGCTACATGCACACAAAGCCAACCTATTTTCTACAGGAAAAAAGGAAGGTTTTAGAAAATTATGAGCAAAATATTAACTATACATGATAGTGGAAGATCAGACTCTTCTCTTTACCCCACTGAAATCCTGAATTACCTTCACTTGCATCAGGACAGCACAATATTGATTAAGAGGAAAGGAGACAAGATCAGTCAGCCCACACTGAACAGCCAGCAGGGAATGTTCTTCAATGGACCCTGCTTAGTTTCAAAACAAATAATCTTTTGGGTATAAAACAAAGTCTATTCTGATATTCGATTACAGAGTAGTATTAGCATTTCCTTTGTCCACATCCCTGAAAATTCAAGGAGAGAAGGTTAATTTTCAGTTCTGCAACTTTCTTTTTATCCAAATTCCCATTTAACACAACTTTTCAAGACATTACTTTTTTAGCCTTCTATTATTCTTCAAGGACTCCAACTTTTCTTACAGATTATATATCAAACATTATCACAGCTGTATCATGCCCTGCCAGCACGAGCAGCTTAATGTAATGAAATTTTACTTGACACACCAACATTTTAATATCTAATTAATTTTTAAGAACTGCACAGACCCACTATGGTGAGCAGTTTTCCATTACAGATACAGGAGATAGAAATTATAAATAAAAATATGCTTCAAAGTTCCTACATTTAAATTTGAAAAGGGAAAGCTATACAGAATCCTTCCTAATTTCACAAAAAGATACATCAGAACTTTTGTCATCTGATTTTAATGCAGTTTGAAAGAACCTAAATATGAAATTGGAACACTAGGAAACTTTGCATGGGCATTTCAGTCAACTTTTTGACTTGTAGAGAGAAAAATAACTGCTGGAGAATTAGCTATCCAAGGTCAGATGATGGCAAGGCTAGGAATGGTAAGACATAACACCAGAGGAAGTGCCATGGACTCCAGCAGCATGGACTACAGATGTTTGCACTTTGCATGGGAAAAGGTGTGTAAAATGCAGCATTTTACAAAAAACCCTGTGTGAACCAGACCTACAAATGTAACATTTTCACTAGATGGAAACTTTCTGGAAAGCAATTTGGGAATGATCCAAAGCTGGCCCTGCTGCCATCTCCCAAGCTGGACTGAAAAGTTTAAGCCACTTTTGATAACATTAAAAGGTGCTATCAGGGTGAAATCTTAGAGGTAACTTGGATTCCTGACAGGCAGTCAATAAACTCACACTACACAGCAAAAACTGCTACAACATCAAAACTATGAAGCATCTGTGGCCCCACCTGATTATGGTGTCATCTACTAGCACCAAAATTATGGGTACAACCCTTGTGAAGATCAATCTTTGGGTGTTTCTTTATGTTATGACAAAAATTTGATCCCAAATTAATTGCTTTATTATGGCCTTCTAACACAAGAAACTTACATATTTCAGAGCAAAGTTCTTGTGCTTAGGCAATTAAGAGGAAATACATATACTGCCATTTTCGAAGAACACAATTAAAGAGTAATCACACATTTGTCATGGCTGACAATTAGCAGCCTTCCTCCCCCAGAGATATAATAGAGCTATGTCATTATCATTACCAAAACCTTAAGCCCACTGAGGGAGTATTAGATCTATGCAGAAAAACAGGTTGGGAGAAACCCTGGCTCCACTGAAAACAACGGCAAAACTCCCATTTTCCCAGCTCTAATTAGCTATGGTTAAATTACAGTGAACATATAGTGAACTCGGCTAGAGCTGATGAAGGAAGAAAAGCAGATCTTAATAGTCAATGATCCCTCCTGAGTGGTGACTCTGAAGGAAGAAGTTCAGAATACTTTTGTGAGGCAGCAATCCTCAGGCTTCCATCATCTCCTCCAGGAAGACTGTTGGCTTCAGTCCCCAGTTAAAAGTGACAGAATCAAGGTAATGAGAAGAAAACAGTTACACAATTGTACATTAGTTATATAATATTTTTGCTGTGTGCATTTTTAAATCTCTAGTATTGAGTATTTATTGCCATTTATCATCGCTAATACAACAGGAGTTTTTATTGTGCTTTTGTTGCATTATGTATTACTCTGTTATCGATTAAAACATCCAAGTTCTCCTTTTTCAGTTTATTCTAGAACAACTAATGGAAGTTGAGGTATATTCTCCCTCAAGGCATGCTGAAAGACATCTGTGCTAATCCTGCAAGTATTATTGAGTATTTATTGCCATTTATCATCGCTAATACAACAGGAGTTTTTATTGTGCTTTTGTTGCATTATGTATTACTCTGTTATCGATTAAAACATCCAAGTTCTCCTTTTTCAGTTTATTCTAGAACAACTAATGGAAGTTGAGGTATATTCTCCCTCAAGGCATGCTGAAAGACATCTGTGCTAATCCTGCAAGTATTTCCGAAGATAATGTTTTACTTCCCAGCCCTCACACAGCCTTCAGTGGCTACATGGGAAGAGTAGACTTGAGGGTACAGCTCAGCACTGGCTGATGCTCAGCTCAGCTGATAGTGTTGCATGAAACCACTGCAGAGCTTTGTGTTACCCCCATCTTCATGACCCAAAGACCCCAAGTGCAGAGCAGTTTCTTCTGCTCTATCCTTTTGCCTGATAGAAGAAGTGACACCAGGCTGAGATCAAGGGCACAGTCCTGTTTGCTCCAGACTTCACCCTTCCTACTACTGGAGCTGTGATGCTGTGTGGAAAGCATTACACTGGGGCACAGAAACAGAGTGGGACCATGTATCAATATCATACATGCCTTGATAATTCTGGTATTCAACACTTCAATACACACACTTTTAGTAAAAATCTCAAGAAGTAGAATCAGAATATCACAGCTCACCTCCAAAAGAGAAAAGGCAAAGTGTATGGGATAGGCAGAGGAAAGAAACAATATTCACTTCCAACAAGCACTGAGGGGAAACCACTAGTGCATATGGAAGAAGCAGAATGAAGACCAGCAATGGCTATTATGATAACAAAGACAACCACAGCAAGTGGTGAGAGTTCTGATAATTTTCTTTGTGCCATATCTCTCTGCTCTTCAGTTTTAAAAGTTTTAAGCAGGTTTACATTGTTATAGTTAACTTTCCACATCCTCAGAGGAGTCAAGAGACTTCTCATCTGTCGCAGAGACTTCTGCTGGTTTTTGTGGCCTGCAATAAAAAGATGCTCTGCTCATCCGTCACTTTTTTTGATAGAGATACATGCTGAGAAGGTTTGATTATTCATCTCTCTGTTCTTAAATACATCAGCTAGTTAAGCACAGCCCACTGTTCCATCCAGCTGCAAGAATAATATGTTCTGGCACAGAAAGAGAAATAGATTGGGCCCAGCAGGACCTTCTAAAGAGTCTGCTAGCTTGACTGTCCATCTGGGAGAGGAATGACCTGGTCACAAGGTTCAGACTGCACATCCAGCCCCATATAAAACTGGAGGAATGCCACTTCGTGGCAGTGTGTTAGCCCAGTCCTCAAATATTCCGCTCTGTGTTGTCCAAGCAGATTTGGATGGTTGCCAAAAGACAGAGGCACAAATTTTGGAGAGAAGCCAAAAGACAAGAGGCAATTGACCCAGCACTTTTCTGTTCTTTCCTGGGAATTGCAGAGCTACAACATGCCACAATTGCTTACAAATGTTAGGATTGTTTTCTCTACCTGTGCATTGTGTAAAGAGACTAATGTGCTTTGACCTGCAATTTGCAAGGGGGTTACAACTACCATGGGAGAAGCAAAACGTAGTGCACAGGTTCAGAAGTGTTCAGGTGGAAGAAATGGAAACAGCTGAATTTTATTGCTCCCTGCAAGAGAAGTGATGCTCTTAAATCTTTACTTGTACACAGACCCAACCAAGGCTAACAGCATCAGAAAAATCTTGGGACTGATTTATGCACAACCCCATACAAAAAACCCAGAGCTAGGCACCAAACTGGACTGTTTGTGTGATGCCTGAAGGCCTCCAGGTTTTCTCTGTGTGAGTTCTATTTTTGAGCCCTGCCACAAATGGACAAGGAAAACAGGGGTGTCCAAACCACCTACTTGGAACACAGACATTTGGGTGGGTTATGTGACCCAGCAGTGGTCACACAAGCAGCTCAAGGTGCTAGTAAGAAGTGGGGAGCAGTGTGGTGAACACTGAACCAGCATAAACAGCCTTGTAGCTACACAGACATAATGTTGCCCCCCAAGCCATTCACCTTCAAGGTCTTATATTCATTTCATTCTGCCCTCAACTGCATCACTATACAGGGGTACCTTCATTGCCATTTGTCCCTGTTGTGGTTTCACCCCAGGAGCAGCCAAGCCCCATTCAGCTGCTCGCTCACTCCTCCACCAGCAGGATGAGGGATAGAATCTAGAAAACTCATGGCTGGAGATAAAGTCAGTTTAATGGGGAAAGCAAAAGCCACACACACAAGCGAAGCAAAAGAAAAATTAAATCTCTGCTCCCGATGGGCAGGAGGCGTTCAGCACCTCTAGGAGAGCAGAGCTCATAGGTGTTCAGCACCTCTAGGAGAGCAGATCTCATCCACATGTAGTGGTTACTTGGGAAGACAAACTTCATCACTCCAAATGTCCCTCTTTCCTCCTTCTTCCTCCCACTTTATATACTGAGCATGATGTCCTATGGTATGGAATATCCCTTTGGTCAGTTTGGGTCAGCTGTCCCAGCTGTGTCTCCTCCCAACCTCCCATGCACCCCCAACTTCCTTGCCAGTGTGGCAGAACAGAAAGCAGCAAAGGCCTTGGCTCTGTGTGAGCTCTGCTCAGCAATAACAAAACCATCTCTGTATTATCAACCCCATGCTCACCACAAATCCAAAACGTAGCCTCATACTAGCCACTGTGAAGAAAGTTAACTCTACCTCAGCCCCAACCAGCACAGTCCCATGACTGTGCTCTGGAACTGCTCAGTCAGGCTCTAACACACACAGTGTGCAGTGGCAAGGATGTCTCACACACAGAGTTAACAGCGATCACGAGGCTTTCTCAAACCATTTGATTTTTGTTGCCCTTTTATAAAATGCAAATTAAAAAAATTATGAAACAGTAGGCAATAAAACCTGAATTTTTAATACCAAGCAATCACTGAACCTTTGCACGTGTGTATGAAGGACTAAATAATCCCATTCTTTCTCACAGCACAGACCCAGGAGAATTTCTTTCTCTATATTGCTTTTATAACAGCTATCTATCTTAGTCTGGTCTTGTTGATATATTTTAAGGCTTTTAATTTGGAGGCTGTTATTTGCTCAGATGTTATCTTCAGCATATTAAGTACAGTGAGCTTTCATCGAGTCATACACTGGGCATTTGAGCTGGGGCAGAATTTCTTACTTAAACACCCATGTACAATGGCAGAATAAAATAAATAAAGAACACCTTCAAGGCCTCCGAGCACCTAGTAACAAAATCACTCTCTAACCTTACAATAATGCTCTGCTTACAGTCCTCCCAAAATGCAAGTTATTTGCCGGATCCCAAATGATATTTGCTTGATGGATTGCTGGTGATTTCTACATCAGAGCACCTTGGAGCCCTAGTGCTAAACCCCTGACAGCGTTAGCATAAAAGATTTACATTTATGTTATGAGGGCCACACAAGAATAATAATTTTAAAATACATTGCCTTGGCTGCTGGTGCAGCATGGGAAATCTAGGAGCAGCAGGCAGCATGCCTGCACTGTAATTACAAAATGGCAGCACGGGAGAGGCTTTGGAGACAAGGAACTAGAGACTGCAGCCATCTGCATGCCTTGGCGAATTGAAATTACAGTAATATATGAAGACATTACCTGAAAAGCCCAGCACCATTTAAATGATTTACTAGTACGCCCCAGCAAGCTTTAATTTAAGGATAAAGTCATTCAGCAAGCTAATCTGATATAGGAAGCATTATTTCACACAGTTAAGTTAATTTACACTAGCTGATTGTTGTTGTTGCAGTTGGCATTATTATCTGCACAAACAGCCGATCGGCCCTGACAGAAGCAATATACTGTTTAATACAGCGTCTTAATTCAGCAGGCCAAGCTATCTGTGATAAAGGTTTGTTTATAAGCAATAATGGGGAGGAAAGTCATTTTGAGGCTAAGCTGATAACACTGATGAGAACTATGTGGGGTTGTTTTTTGGTTTTTTTTTGGGTAAGAAAACAAGCAGGAACCATCCACTCGTTTGTCCTCCTGTCTAATAACAGCATCATCCCGACAGATTTCTCTTCCCTTGGCTTTGCTTTCCCACCCTAACTACAGGGTAGATCTTTGGCACGACTTTCTGCATACATTTCCTTTGACAAACAGCCATCACCATCACAGCACTAGGAAAGCTCCTCCACCCCAGTGAAATACAGGCTTTGGGAAGACCTCCTAAACTCTCCAATGTGAGCTGCTTTTAAAAGCTTCTAATAGATCACTGAAAAGGCAAAGCACACATGACACACTGCATAGTTTTGGTTGGCTTTCCTCCAACAGCTAATGGTGAGATGCACTGTGGTACTCTTAGCTGAATCAGGTAATCCTATAATTATAAGAAAAATCTGATGGAATGGAATGCCAGGTGACCAGGGATGGCTTTGTGTCTCCCTTTGAGCAGGGCTTGGATCAGGTTGGCCTCATCCCCACAGGTGTACAGGGAATCATTTTGCCCACAGAGAAAACCAAGGGAGAGGTAGTTGTAAGCACTTTTATTCATTAAGAACTGTAAAACTCCTTGCCAGCAAATATTTGCATTCTTTTTCCAACAGAAAACAAGCTACAAACAAGAAGCTGTAAGAGAATTACTTCCTGTAGCTTTCTCTTCCCCATCTGTTGAAGCCATCTACTGACTCACAGATACCAAGGTGCTGGAGGGAATTCCTTAACTCTGCTCTCCTCCTCCAAACAACATTTAAAGTGCCAGGAAAATGCTTCTTGAAACTGCCTCTCTTTCCCCAAACAGATCACCCAATAAAAACATTTCTCTGTTCAAGAAGTCAGAATGAATATAATGCAACTGTGACCACAAAAAGAAACACCAGCCAACCTGCTCTGAATTTGCAAGCAGACTTTCTTCATCTTTTGACAGAAATATGATACAATATTCTGTAATACTGGCTCAGGAGCAGTAACAACAAAAGGATGTTTGGAGACTTCAGCATAAAAAGTATCTTAAACCCCTATCATCAAAAGCAGTTAGAGGGCTCAATACCATTTATATGCCAAACCCTGTCGACTTCCACAGGAGTCAGAATCTAAACACCTCTGAAGGCCTTTGTCTTCAGATGTTTGGAAAACATCTTTTTCATAACAAAGCTTAAGCATGAGTTTGAACAAGCTGCTCTAATATCACTACAAAACAAGTCTATGTCCAGCTATTCTCTGGTCTAACAGCACACTCTGAATGACTTACTCTGGTGAGTATCAGCAGTTTGCACCTGCCAGGACTAAGCCTCAGAGCAGAACACAAGTTCTGCTGCAGCAAACCAAAGCTTTGAAAAGTTCTTCTGCCAGCTGAGGTTGGGTGCTTGTTGCTTGAGCTTCTTTGTGGCAAAAAAACCCTCTACAACAACTTGCAACTACTGAGGTACTGGTCTATGACAACTTTTCCAACACTGAATCCAGCGCTTGACTGACAAATGAATCAATGTTGTAGAAATTCTTTTTGATGGTCAAGTCTTACATGCTGCATGTTTTGCTAACTTTTTTTTTTTTTTTTAACTTACATTATTTAACATCTTATGGCAGAAGTTCACAGAACCAGCACTCATTTCAGCCACTCAGCAATCAGGGAGTTTTCACCAGAAATTGATGGAAAGCAGCATGAGAGCACCACAAACTTAACACATAGCAAAGAACAGTTCAAGGGATTTTTTTCCCCCATGTTTTGTAGTAATAACAGGATTTTAATGACATGCTTTATGCCCTTCCCATTTTTTCTGTTTATTTGATTTCTTTCTTAATGTTTTTTCCTCCTCATGTTTGTTCACAAAACTATGTAAATGGTGCAAAATAATAATAATGTATACAAATGCTTAAAAACATCCTGTTAGACCTAAGTTGCTACTGTTCTCATGTCCTTTTGAATTCTACTTTGAGGAGCATATGTTAGCACTTTAGCTGGTGTCAAAAGAGAATCATACCTCAAGATTATTTTCCATTCAAACACAATAAAAGCAGCTGAGTGTGTGTCAGCCATTACAGCACCTTAACCAAGGAGGTAGACTTGATCCCTGTGTAGGTTTACATTGGAGTAGCAGAATTCCAGAACAATCTTTGAAGTAAGGGATTATAAGGGATGAAAAGAGGGAGAATACAAGATGCTTAGTTTTTGTGCTTTTACTTTGAACAGCACAGATACAGTCAGACATGCAGAAAATAAAGAGGAATAATGCAAATTAATTTGAAATTATTTGGATGAATTAGGCTTATGGTCTGATAAGTGAATTATGCAGTGTATGGGAATGTAAGGTAATGAGAGTAAAAGCTGAAACGCAATCAGATATTAAAGAATCAAAGGAGGAAATGCACTTTCACAGATCAGGAGATACATTTAGGGTAAACTCAGGATAAGATGATAAACCAGCTGAAATGTTGCAGATGAAAAACAGATATCAAGAAATCCAGTAGAATACAGGCTGAGTTAATCATTCATAATTAACTCACATACATGTGTTCCTATTTAAAATACTCCTTAAAGGGAAAAATTTTCCTTTTGTGACTATTAATTTAAAGCAGAGACTCATTTTATAACTCACTGAAAGTCCATAACAAAATCAGGGTTCCAGCCCTGCAGAGTTTGAGAGAGCTCATATCCAAACTACTCTTCACAACCTGATCCTATGAGTTGCCTCTCACTATTCAGCATTAAGCATTTTTACTACACAGTGACTGGATAAGTAAGTTGCTTAAAATAATTAGTCCCACTACTAACTCAAACAGCACTGATTGCCCATCAGGGATGAATTTCAGCCACATGAGGGACCAGCCTGGCAAAATATTTTGGGGTTCTTGCATGTCTCATGCAATTTCTATTAAAATATTAAAATACAGAAAGAGTATATGGAGGAACTATATATATATATATATACACACACACACCTGGGAGTATTTCTATTTTCATAACTTATTCTATGGTCAGGGAGGTATGTCATTAAGCTATTTTATTGCACCTAATAAATTTAGTAACATTTATTAACTAGGGGGAAATGCTAATTGATTTTGTCTGCTGGACACACATACCTCCTAGCCATGTTTAACTGCCTAGTTAATTGTATAAAAATGTAGCATACAGTTAAATAATTCATGGAATATGGAATTAATGGGTGACTTCCACATACTTGTTCCCATATTTAGTAAGAATCATTAATCCACTCCCTGCTCCCTTCCATTCCAAACTGGAATCCTGTTATGAGTCAATGGTAATAGACGTTACGAGTAAAGATATTGCATGTAACAGACATGGCAAAGCTCACTCTCAGTCAGGTCAGGAATGTGTTTCTAATGCAGAAGTAAGAGAAAAGAACAGGACAAGATAAGATTTGTTTAGTACAGTCCATCAATTCATGACTTCATTTCTACCTCAGCCTTGAGAGACCAAGAGGAAAAGGTAACAGTATAGATTTTATATTATTATAACAGCCAATAGCAGATGTTCATGTCTAAAGGAAGCAGGATGGCTTTTGGATTGGACTAGTAGATTAGGACACAAAAAGACACAGGTCTTAAAACTTGGCTTCCTTGAATAATCTCTGTGGCATCACCAGAATGATGTAACACAGGTGCAGAACTGCCCATGGTGGGTGCTGGGCACACACCCAGTCCTGCTCTCACTGCCCTTCTTGGTGGGACCAGGGGACAAAACACAACGGGAAAAGCTTGTGAGCCAAGATAAATTCAGAAAGACTGGTTACCAGTTACCACAGGAGAAAAACAGGCTCAGTTAGCATGGGAAATGAATTCATTTTTTGCTAATTAAAACATCATGGATGGTGAGAAACAGGGACAAAAATTAAAATACCTTCTCCCATCTTCTGTTCTGGCTTTTTTCTGAGGTTCAGCTTCACCTTTTTCTTCTGGGCTCCTCTCCCTCCTGCCCCAAGAGGTGCAGAGAGATGGGCAGGGAGCTGTGGTCAGCCACATTCTCCTCCTCACATCTTCCCCTGCTCCACCAGGGGCTACCAGGGACTCTCTGCCCTGGCACTGCAGCCCCTCCTGCTCCCCCCAGGCCTGGGCTCACCCTGTTTCCTCACACCTGTGCAGTATTTCATAAAGCACATTCTCCCTGAGGAGGACCAGTCTGGCTGAGGCTCAGCTGTGCCCAGGGTGAGACCTCAGGAACCACCCAGGCCCAGCACTGGGCACCTCTGGATCTTCACACAGAACCCTGGGCACACTTGGCCACTGCTGTGCCACCTCACCCTCAGGCCTGGCTTTATTCTTTTCCTTCTGACTTTTTGTCAGCCTTTTCATTGTTAGCATTATTGTTTTAAAACATATTTGCACATCTTATAGTGTCTCACCTTCTATTTTATAGTATTTGCAGAGTTGTTTTAAAACTACTTCTAAGAAGAAAAATCACTAAGGAGGAAACACAAAATTATGTACTATATTATTAGATTAATACATCCTTAGTTATAAACAAGGTCTTATTAAAATGCTGCAAATTGCACACATAATTTTCTGTAAATCATTCAGGACACTCAGCTTACTTTTATGAGAGAGAACATAGGAAAAAACCTTAGAGAAACTGCCTGACAATCTGAGCAGAATGAGCCAAGGGACAGGAAAGACCTATATTCATTTCAGAAAGTTGACATATGTTAGACTAAAATTAACTATACAAGATGTCTCTCACCATTTTTTTTTTAACAAATACTAAGAGGGCATTCCTATTAAAAGAATACAAGGAGATATCTCCTAAGCAAGCCTTGGCAGGATAAAAATATTCCTACCAGGAAAGATGATGAGGTGGTACTTAGATCAAGAGTCTTAAACAATTTAGAAAACTCTACACGATCTTATTAGTAGACACTTATATGTTATTAAACTGCATTTGAATATTCTTTGAGAAGGTGCTGTAAAGGCTTGGACTAGAGTCATGGCTAAAGTTGAAGCAGTCTATATTAAATCAAACAAGAACACAAAATACCATGAGGCTTTGCCATGGGATTGAACTGGATTTGGGAGCAGCACATCTCAGATTTGCACTGCAGCTTCCACTGGCTGCAAACAGCCTCAGGTGATGGCAGCTCATCGGTGCAGTCCTAAGGGTACCAGGCCATCCTCCATCAGTCTATCACAGGACAAAGATTTATTAGCTCTAGAACTCAAGATGAACCACTTAGTGTATTGTGTCCATGTAAATCTAATACATTCAGCTCTAAATCACACAAACCTCCCCCATTAGGGTCAGGGGTAAATCCATACTACAGAATTATTCAAGGTTTTACAAGCAGAAGACTATCAATTTACTTGAATTTATGCCTTCGGTAAGAGGACAAATTATACTTTGAGAGGTTGTTTCTGCAAACAGCACCTAAAGATTCCAGTCTGGCAAAGAACACAGTTAGGAAGCAAATCACCTAGACAGCCCCGAGGACTGTGGTTGTAGGAGCTAAGTTCTATCAATTAAAAAAGGTGTTCAGTACATGTTCTTCTGACTATTCAGCCATTCCCTTGGGGGTTTAACACAGAACAACAGAGAGGCAGCAGCATTTCCAAAGATTCTACAAAGAATCATTGGTGAATAATAATTTCATAGTATTATAGTATGTTAAGGGGTCAGAATGGACCTTAAGAGATCACCTAGACCCAACCCCCTGCCCTAGGCAGGGACACCTCCCACCAGAACAGGTTGCTCAAGGCTTCATCCAACCTGACTTTGTACATTGTCAGGGTTGGGGCAGCCACGGCTTCTCCAGGCAACCTGTGCCATCACAGGAAACTTCTTCCTAATATCCAGCCTAAATTTCCCTCTTTCAATTTATACTTATTGCTCTTGGTCCTATTACTACAGTTCCTAACTGCTGCTCTTTCTGCTACTGTTATTCTTGTCTCCATTCCAGAAAGATTTTTAAGGCAAAATTCTGCAAAATAATGTTAAAATGGTAAGTTTTCTGATTAAATGAACTTCGTTCATTATTGTTAACATGTTTTCATTTTGCTAATAAAACACACACACACACACACACACACATGAAACCCCTTCAGCTCTGGGTGTGGGCAAGAATGAGGAAAGGTTTGTAGGTAATATGACTTATTAGATCAATGGAAATAGCAAGGAAAGAACAGACAAACTGTCAGGTGCTCAGGCAAGTCACATCAGTTAGTCTAATAAAAGATACAGCCTTTCCCCACAACTCCATCTCACAGTCTTAAACCACTATGTTTACAAGAACAATACTGGTATGCATAAAAGAATACTGCTGCTGGGATGAATCTGAACCTTACCAACAAAATGACTTCTTTGTTGAAACATAAGACATTGCAAATTGGATTCTGGTCTTATATGTTCTTTTGGGCATCTCAGTATCACCAAGTCATCAATTCTAATTGGAAATATGCATCATCACTCCTAATTTGTGTCACATTAGAGGTGTGATCCTGTTTTCACATCATTTTTGTACAAGGGTAAATCATCTTCAAAACAGATATTTCTGGTTTATAAAGAAGAGAATTAAATAAATATTTTTTTTGTTCCATAGTTGATATACATTGGAAATATCCCATATGGGATACTAAAGGTCTTGCCCCTGCTCCTGCATCTTCCATAAATTTCAATTACTTAACACATTTCTTAGAACATGGATATAAATATTTGGATTCAGTCATGCATGCACTGTGCAGGTCCTCGTTATGCTCAACTTTGTTGTCTTTCTGTATTCTAAATCACATGCATCAAATCTTCACTCCTTCTCTTACATTTAATATGCAGCTCTGAAACTGCAGTTATACATCATTTTCATTTGTTGAGGAGTGATATATAATCTGGACTGAAATTAAATAATGTCATCCTGTGTTTAGTATTTATTGATACAAATTTAACCTGCTCATATTTCAACCTCCAATCTTCCACCGAATAATCTGTATTTAATTATGCATTCCACCTCTCTATTGACCTTTGAAAATATCCCTCATGACTACCAATCAAAAATGATATAAATTAGAAATTCTTTTGAATCCTTCTGCACTACTTGTCATTCCACTCCCCAAATTAGTCAGTACTTCAAGTTCATTCTCAAAACTTACGTCCCTAACCCTAAAAACTCGAAACCCTCAAGCCTTGCAAGTTCCCCAAAATTTCAGCTCATCATTAACATATCACTGTCCATTTGGCAAAGATGAAATAAATGAATACATGAAGCAGTCCAGAGTTGTTAAGTAATGGCTAAAACCAAGGAATATTTTTGGCATACCATTCTATTTAGTGTCAAGTAAGTTTGTTCTTAGAAGAAACTGCAGCTTCACTTTCCCACGTTATACTACATCTTAGTAGAAACATTTATCACCTGATGAAAGAATCAGCTAAAAGAAGACAAAGAGGAAATAAATGGACAAAATTCTAGCTCCTTATCACCTGATGAAAGAATCAGCTAAAAAAAGACAAAGAGGAAATAAATGGGCAAAATTCTAGCTCCATACAGCCCCCTCCCCAATTTATTTACTCACTCTTACAAGACACATAAAGAACTAAGCTGCCATTCAAGCTGCCAAGACCTTCGCTTATAGCTGTGTGACTTTTAATTTATGACACAGCACACGAGAGTTCAAACTTAAAATCAGCTCACAAAAATAGTAACTTAAGTGTTTTTAGCACATTAAAAAGAGCAACTATTTTGCTAACTAATTTATGTGGCCTTTCCATGTAATTCACTTCACCTTCCTGAAGCCTAAGTATTCTGACTTTGTGTGTTATAATTTTATATAACCTATATTGCAAACGGCCAAGAACTTCAGAACTTCAATGTGCTGCAAAGAAAAGACAAAACCACAATTTTGGGCATATTTCACCTAAGATGTTCCTTGCATGCAAAGAAGCCTAAGGATGTAGGTGATGATTTGCCACACGCTGGCAAAATACCACCAGTGATCCCAGCAAAGCAGACTGCAGTTAAAATCCTTTCCAATGTTGAATGTAGTAATTGGGTTAATTCTACCACATGAGCAGGAGGCTGTAGGTATATACCTCAGAAACTTCTCAGGATTGCTTAAAGGCTCACTGTCTGACACACTAACAGCAGACAACTGCTGCAGCTCCGAAGACTACTCCCACTCCAGCTATAATAAGCCAAAGATAAAGGAAATTTTCAGCCTTTAAGAGTGACTGGCAATAACTGCCATTTGGATTAATGACAGTGGATGAATGCAGGGCAAATGCACTGGAAACACTTATCCATTTTACATGGACTTTATTAAATATTGCCCAGAAAAAAATATTAGTCTCCTTTCTGCATTGCTAGTTCTAGAGCTTCATTCTTGGGATCCTTCAAAATCTTAGACATTTTAAATATGATCTCGTACTGACATTTCCAGCTTGGTACTAACTTTTATGCTCATCATGCTCATAAAAGAATAATCATATTCACATACAGCTCTTGTTTGGCTACGAGAAACAAAATTCTTTAAGTCTCATCATCTAAAGCAACCTGAACAACCAGAAGATGTCCCTGCTCATGGCAAGGGAGTTGGACTAGGTGAACTTTAAAGGTCCCTTCCCACATAAACAACTTCATGAGACTATGATACTATAAACCAGCTTCTCCATCCCTCTGGTCATCCTCTAGACCTTTAATGTTCATCTTTTCTAAGTACAGGATACAAGTAGTTCTGCAATATTTTGCACATCTTCATGCAACATTTTCCTAAGGATATCAGTCCTGCTTCTTCAGTTGACATGTAAAACCCTGAAACTACATTAACTGTGGCCTGTGTCTTTGCATTACACCTCACCCAATTTACCACAGCTCAGTCCAAGGCCCAGTGATGGTCCTGGAAGCCTTTATTTTTTGTGCACATGTATACATCAGCCTGTAAACCATCCCTAATCCTGAACAAAGATTTTATGCTGTAGATTATCTTTGCTGGATTCCCATTTGGTTTGGACAAGGATGATTACTGGAATAAACCACATTAAGAAACAGCATCTTTTATCTGACAATGTAACCAAACTTTCTACCTTGTTTTCAGGACTTTCAGGGGGATGTCTAGTCACTGCAGTTAAAATCTGCTCATGACACCACTGATGTCCTCACAGAAGCACAGACTGTCAACATCAGGGGAATGTGCCTAATGCATTTAGTAGCAGTAAAGCAGCTAATTAATACTGCTAATATACTGAATATGCTATCCCCTTGGTGAATAATGAATGCTGAGGAAAAAGAGAAAGCATAGTAGAAGTTGTGTAGGTAAAAGTTTTGATTGGGTTTATCTTTTGAGACAGTTTGATTAGATAGATTAAGTTTCTGTGCATCTCTCTAAAGACCACAGTAATAACCAGTGTCATGACTTTCAAATCCTTTGAACTGCAGAAGGGAATCAAACATAGCTGTCTTTTTATCCCAGCTTTCACTCTTTAGAATTTTAAAAGCTTGCTTTGCTCATCTGTCAAAGGGATGGCATTAAGGGGATCACTGTTGACAAGTGATAGTACAAATTATGCAACACAAATGACATTTCACTACCTCTCCTCCGATCTGCAATTCCCACTCTCAATCATTCCCTATTCTATGAAAATATTAAACCATGGATCCAACTGCAGAAAAAGTGAGAGTGTGGGCGTCTCTAGATATCTTGCTACTGAACAAAAATGTGTTCTGAAGCCCACACCTATAATTATGTTTGTGAAAGAGGGTTCCATTTAAAGTCCCCGAGTTCCTGTGGGGATCTTCAGATATAAGTATATAGATGTCATGACAGGATCAAGGCTATATGGTCTTTTCTAAGTAAATGTTAACAGTTCTGAAAGGTCTTGCATTAAATTCAATGTAAACCAACAGGCAAAAGCATTAGGCTGTACTTCATCAAAGAGGGTTCTCCTTAGGCAAGGAGAAACTGAAAAATTTATGTGCCCTTCCAGTTTGTCCCTTGACAAAGCCTTATCTCAGACCCACACAGCAGCAGCTCCTGAGGAGTGTGCACATATTCTTCCAAGGTTTAGATCGAGAGAAGTTCAGTGACTTCACTATCTGAAGAGGATTCTGAGAAATCAGGCTGCAGCATTCAAGCCACTCAGACCAGAGCAAGAGCAACCAAAATTTCAGGAGTATGTCTGCAGTGGTGGTGGTGGTAAGAGAAGCAATGCCAGCAGTGAGGATACAGCCACAGTCAGCATGGCATCAGCCAAGCACACATTGGCAGCACTGCACAAGAGAGAAAAAAATAGGTTTTCAGGTTTTAGTGCTGCACTTATCAGCACAAGTGAGACAATGGAGTCGTTACACACCACCAATCAGACTAGCAGAAGACTGAAAGTAAACTCATTTTTGGACTACCTCAGAGAAAGAGAGCTGGAGGTGTTTGGAGTTTTTTTACAGTAGCTGAGATTATTCCCTTCTCACCAACATATGTGGATGTTCTTGTAAACTGGAGTAATACACATGGTAAAATAATTTTGAGAGTCACCTGAAGAGAATGCACGGGCACAATTAATGATACTGTTTCCACAGAAGTCTCTGCACAAAGACTTTGCAACAAGGATTTTGGATTATTCTCAGTCAGCAGTACAGAGAAGGTTCATCTTCAATAGCTTCCCTTTTGGAACAAAAAAAGTTGACTGAGCACAATGCATGAGTGTTTTCAGAAGTGTACAATTGACTCATTTTGGCACCTGACCTCAAGACACTGTCAAAGCACAGAAATATTGAAATGAGCAAGAGGGTTGTAACATACATGAGAGAAAGAGAAACGGGATTATAGAGAGAAGTTTTGCCACAAGGCTGTATTTAGACTGCAAAAGGAAAACAAAAGAACAAATAAAATTGCATTAATCCCTTTTTGCCTAAAGCTGTAAAAAGCTCTTGTGTCAAAAATCGTCTCTCTAAGTTACACTTGGTATTCTCCTTATATATTACATTAACTGCTTTTTATTAGCAATCTTATTACTGTTGATGTGCACAAGAATAGAGCAGTTTACGAATGAACAGAATGGGACTGCAAAGAGTACAAACCATATGAATTGTTATAAGTTATTTACTGGCTTAGTATAAATCTGCATATAGATTGAGGAAGTCAGTCGTAAAGCACCTTCAGGTATGCCTCAAAAGACATGATTATGAAGGTACTTGGAAGCCTTGTGTGCACACAATGGGCTACTACAAATGGAAGAAAACAGTTCAATTTGTCAAACATGCTTAGGCATCTCTTTTTATTTGGTATTTATATGGTAGGGTCTGTCTTGGAAGAAAAGGAAATATAGACCTTGGCTTATTGCTACAGAGTAAGCCACTGGAGTTCTTTGTTAAGTAGGATTATAGTGAGTTCAAGGATAAAAATCCCATATTCTAATGCGATTTAGGACATGCAACTCCCCATGTAAGTTTTCCCAACCTTGATCACTTTTGTTAAAGCTGATTTTAGTTCAGCTGAGGAAATTATCCAAGAATCAGTCAGATTAGGAGGATAAAATGAAACCAGGGGGATAGATGGATGTGTTAAGAGCATTAGCACATAAAATCTGCAGTGTAATTCCCAGGTTAGCTGAACACTACCCCTTGGAAAAATTGCTGATATAGTCTCGAACGAAGCCTTCACACCTGCCTATGGAAACCACAGCTACTGTAAGGGAAATAAAAGATGCTGCTATTTATCTGGCATGGCACAGTCCAGTCTTAAACATGTTTAATTTTGCATTTGTTTGTAAGAGTTTTCACTCGACAAAAGGAGAACAGTTGAAGGCAAGTTAAAATTTATTTGAGACCACGGCTCTAATTTATGCTTTAATCCAAGTAAAACCTGGGCACTCAACTAACAAACCAGGATCAAGACTCTGAAAAATTAGATTGTTATATAATAGGACAAATTCTTTACAATCAAGTAAAAATTGCTTAATTAAGATAGGAATGTCCTATGCTTATGTGAAAGAGGACAGTCAACCCCAATACATTTAATTTTTGCTATCTATTGTATGATCTACACGAGGCCACTTAACTTCTCTTAAATATTTGCATTTCTAATTGAGAAGACAGGATTTCTCAGGGAGATATATTAAAATAAGTCTTAAGCTTCATCTGATCACTGAATTATTATCATTCATGGGAGTTCTACTGTTAGTGTCACATAATGTAAGCCCAAGCTATATTAATTGATGTAATTTTAGAGTGGTCTCCCCATATTGCTCCTCTCCTGTCTCCTCATCCTGTCCCTTGGGTCATTTTGTCATCATGTTCAGCATGGATAAAATTGTCCTGTGGAATACAGTGTTTGACAAAATCAACCTTCCATGTCCTGGACTCCCTCTCAGCTGGGGCAGCTGCCCCGTAAGGGAATTATTAGTCACCACAGTTGTCATTAAGGATTCTGAATCCTCTATAAGTCCATAGTAGGTGAACTCACAGAAGTCAATAAACCTCTGAAGGGACCTTAAGCTGTGATATGAGTATTTAATCCTTTGTTTCTTTTGGAATCTTTACACAAAGTACTCAGCAGTTGAATTCTGATCAAATGAAAAGGCAAGCTCTAATTAGAACAATCCTGTTCATGCTTTTACCTTAAGGTTGTCACACCACTTCCAATATAAAAATCAATCTATGAAGGCTTGTAACTTGGCTATGAAAAGGTTTCTATGGACTTAACTTGGCTGGCAAAATCTCTAGCACATTGTAAACCCCATTTTTAGCCAGGTTTCATACCAAAATAAGTCTTGCTAAAGCTAAGGGTACACCTCGATACTGCATTGGCATGACAGCAGCCTAACACTTTGGAACCCACTTTTTCCAGCTGAGACATAAAAAAGGGCAAGACAAATTATTTTCCCGTGTTCTTTATGGCTGTAGGTTGTTACTTAGAGATGGTACATGTCAAAACACAGAGAGAAGCTGCAGTACATAAGTCTCTCATTGGTAGAACACAGAGAATCCACTGCTCCACAGAAGCTCAGTATTGCCAATCACAAAATGCACAACTTCAGAGAAGGTTTACTCAGAGCAGCATTTACTTGTTTCATGTCAACTTGCTTGTGCATAAAAATCCCCCCAAAACTGATAGAGCATAATAGTGTCCTTGAGTGTCTGGTGATATCTACACACTTGCTCTGCCAGGCACATAACCCACTTAAAATTAGTAGAGGACTGAACTCCATCCCTCTCTCCCTCTCAATTCCAGTCTCTCTTAGACACTTATATTCTTCTCTTTACTCATGAACTAAGATTTTGGAAAGGTTTTATTGCCCTAAAAAACAGAGATGACTTTTCATCAGATTTTTTTGTGTAGCTATTGACATATTAAAGAAACCAAAAATAGAAAACACACTGACACTAACACTTTGCTTAAGGGTCACACTTTTGTTCAGGGTATCTGGGAGCTCTGAAGCAGAACACATGTTTGTGCAAATGAGATTCCTTTGTGCTTGGTCTGTAGAAAGTTAACATTCCAAAGTGTGAAACTACTCAATAATACACACAACACATCCATAAACCAAGGTAAATTACTTCCTGGCAATGCTTTTCATCTCGAGCCTAATTGCAATGTCCCAAAAATCTTCTGCTGAAACTCACTAAAATTAATTCCTTCCTAAATCTGCTTCCCTCTAGGACTAACCACATAGACACTTTTCTAGGACCTTCAAAGTACTATAAACAGAGAACAGCTTTGTCAGCAGAAAAAAAACCCTCAGCAAATTAAGATCTAGATACTTTCTGCTTTTCCATGTGGCTCTAGAGCCCCCAAAGTCCCTTTTTAACGTATAACTTTATGTAATACTGTGCTGTCACCCGTTGTTTCATAATTCAGTCTCCTGGGTAATTTGCTTTCCTTGTTTTGAACATGCAGTGAAAAATTTGAGAAATATTGATAATCACCTTTTAAGTCTTGAGATTTGAGTGATTTGAGGACAAGCATAAAACAAAACAGGCTTGGTGTAAAATGTCCAGTGAAAGTATTCTTAAGAGAAAAAAAGATAATTGGAGAATAACAACATGGGTTTGGGCAAAAGAGGGAGGAAAGTAGATTAACTTTAGTACTGTTTTACATCACATGTAATAAAAGTGAAGCATCACCCTGGAACAGTTAGCCTAAAAATGTTAGGCCATTAAATTCTTTCTTGTTTCATCCTGACTCTGCTGTTGTCCTCTGGCTGTCCAACTATGTTAAATAAAATACTTCAAAGAAAAGTCTCAAGTGTTCAACAGCTGATTTTGCTCCCAGAGGTGCTGAACTGGCAAAAGTGGAAACATGTGGAGCAAATATAATTAGCCAAAAAGGAAGGATGGACTACTAGAGCATTTTAGAGTCAGAAAATAAAATAGTAATGAATAGGGCTGGAAGATGAAGGTGAGCATGAACTAGGCTTAATTAGAAAGGCAAGGAATGGCAGGGATAACAAATCTAGGGCTTCCTAGTACATGTCTAATTTGTGCAGATAAAATTATATTCCCATGCATAAAAGGAAATAACACCTTCCTTCTGCCTCTGGTTGTGACTAAAGTGTCACATCATTCAGAATTGGGTCTCCACGGTAATAAGGGCTGGGTAAGCAGTTCTGCAGAGTTCTGCACAGCCCATTCACAGGTTTCTCATGGCCTTAAGAATCTAGGTGCCTGAATATTTGGGATAAAGCACTACTAGAGTCATCCACCATTAATATGGTGTAATACAGAGCAATCCACCCTGAATATAAACCACTCTCTTCATAAACAGTCATCCCTACCCCACAACCCCACAAAAAACCCAAACAAACAGTGATCAAAACCTAGACCAGATTTAAAAATTCTGTCAGAGGAAACATGAGTGCAATCCTTTGGGCTACAGAAAACACCAGAAGCTCCAGGCAGAATTGGTGACACACGTTCACACTGTTATTGCTGCACATTCTGCGTACTAAAAGTTCAAGTGGGAGAAGCAATTTATTCATGCCCCACATTTCAATGGCTACAGATAAGATCATTCCACATTTCTGTTGCAAACAGAAATTGTTGATACAGTGTCATAGAGTATTAGATTTCCTGTATCTTATTTATTATACATGTCGACATATTGTGATAATTGGGTTGAAAAATATTTCATGCAGGCTAATGTGAAAATCATTTCTGCTGAATATAAAATCACTTATTTTGATTCTGCAGGGGTTTGTTTTGTCAAAACTCATGTAGCATTTAGGAAACTAATAATTGTTCAATTGTGGAGCAGAAGTGTAAAATTATCATAACAGAAGTGCAGAGAATGAAAAGAACAATGGATCTGACCTCATTTGTTTGATTATTAATGGTGTTTCATCTAATTTACAAGGTCTAACCTTGTGTGATGCAAATATAGAGTGCAAATGTACCTTTTTATCTCACAGCCACTAATTAGTTATGCTATATATCACCCTATTTTTGCTCTAGTTAAGCAAGGGGACACAGAAAGCTGCAGTGAAAAGCCTCTGAGAATCATTTTTATATAACACCAGAAGATTAGAAAGACTGAGAAAAACTGTGAAAATTATTTTATATAATTTTATAATTTGGTACGGCTCTCACTCCTCAGCTAAGGGGAAAAAAAGTCATTAAAAATTAGAAGCGAAACCTTTCTGGAAATGCTGGGATTTACTCAGAAGGCTTTTGTTTCTCTTCCTAAGACTTCAGGAGGTACCAAGCACTGGCAGGAAATGGCTCTGTATTACATCAGTCACTTCAGGAACCTTTCAGACTGCACAGTATCAATGACCTTGCATTTTGCATTTCAGAGAAAACACATCACCTTTTCTGAAGAGTAGAGTAACTAGACTGCAGAGATGAGAACAGTGAAGCAAAGCTTTACTTCTGGTACCCCACATCAGAGGTAAAACAGGGCAGAATCTGCATCTACTGCCTCTATAACTTACACATAAATCATACAGATGGATTGGCTCGTAGATGTGAAGAGGAGCAACATGCACTTTGCTGAGCTATATGGGTTATATGCACAGCAAGGAGCTGGAGACAAGGGTGTTGGTTCCTCCCTCTGCCCCAGATTTGGTTGCATCAGACTTCAGATGTCTTTCACAGCTTTGGTTTCTCAGAAAGTTTGGGAAGGTAAAAATCCACACTTGCTCAGCTGACAGATTTTGTTCCTCCGATAGTTGAATTACCAGAACAACAGAGCAGAGCACGTGCTGGAACCAGGCCAAAAACCTCAATTTGGGTGGTTTCTATAGACATTGGCAAATCAGCAGAAGAGAAAACACATCTCCACAAAACAATTAGGTAAAAATTAGAAGGTGCTAAAACAGAAAATTAGTGTACTTAGATAGAATTTAGGACTTAAGCTTTTCTCCTTCCCATTAATTTGGTGATGGATTATACCACCGTGTCCCCAATACATTTGTTTTAATTAAAGAAAACTGAAGGATGGTCCGTGCCCATTCGATATTTTAGGTCACTACCACTACATAATTCTGTGCAAGTGTAGATCCTACCTGCCTCTTCCCTTAGACTCTAATGAGGTCACGTATCAGTGAAAAGGGTGAAAAGCTCAAAATCTTTAGTTTTCAAACTGGTTTTCTTTTTTTTCTTTTATAGTTTTCCTTCTGGAAGTGAAAGAACTGCCCACCCTTACCCCCCATTAACAACAAAGTCATCTCCTCTCCTTTCACTCCTGTCTGACGCTGCCTCAAGGATCTGAACAATGATGAGATGGGACTAACCATGATTGCCTTGTGGCTTTCTTTCTGCTCCTTATCTGTTTGATTTTATATTTCTGTTTGATGTTTCTGGACTTCCTAGCACAACAGGGCATTGGCCCATGACAGCAACTCTGAGACGCTGCTGTAATACAAATAAATAAGAAATGTTTAACAACACCTTCTGTTCAAGGAAAACTGAATAGGTGGAAAGGTTCCAAAAATAACATGATTTTAAAAGTTTTACACTTAGATATTCTCTTTCATTTTATTTTGCTTGTCCCCTGGCAACTAGGTATTTTTTCAGCCCTCCAGTCTGGGCTACTGGTAATTTACTGCCAAGATAGCTGTTAGCTGCTTTTCATGGCTTCTCTACAAAGGGAGGTGTCAAGGGTAGCTAAAACCACTAATGCTCTGGGCTACTGGTAATTTACTGCCAAGACAGCTATTAGCTGCTTTTCATGGCTTCTCTACACTGAGGAGAAAAAACCCTCTTAGTAGTTGATTACGTACAGGCAAACTCAAGAACCTGCTTCTAATACACACTGTGACACCTAATGGGGTTTGTAAAGTCATTTTTGGGTGGCTGTCATTATGGGTATTACTCTCATGAAGTCTGTGCTAAATTCATCTCCCTTAGCACCATGTGATTAGCAGTTATTTAAGTGATGCATCACGTGAGTGAAGGTGCTGGATGGGACTCTGAGCATGGGGAACTAAGCAGAGCTCTTGAGCACATCAGAGCTGGGAGGAGAAGAGGAAATGCAGTGTAATACAAAGGTGAGCTACAGTCCAAAATACTACACGGAAAGTACCAAACATCAGCTGAAGTACCACAAGCATGCAAGAAAGAAGACAGGCTGCCAACTGAAGCAGAGAAGTTCCTTCAGAAAGAATAATGCCAAAAGATAAGAGGATTTTCAAGAGTAAGGGATCTGTAGGGGAAAAAACCTCAACCAAAGCAACCCCAACAAAATCACAAAACGTTCTTGGCATCACGTTTTGTTCCTGGCACTATGGGTATCAGCACCAGGGATATTCCCTGGCAAAGGACGTCAGAACTGCTTAGAATTTTCCTCTCTGTATCAAACAGAGACAGCCTCAGCCTGCAGGGGAGCAGCTGAGGTATTGAAAAGCAAAAAAAATCTTGCAATATCAGCAGATCAATACTCTGATATTCAGCAGAACTCTGTTTCAATTTTTTTCCCTTTCTCTCCCAACCCTGTTGGCCAGCATGCTCAGGCTTCTCTCTTCCTGACCAGAAACCCACAGAATCTCCCTATTCTAAAGTCTGATACCTCACTGACATTCATATTACAAATGCAGAATATAAGATTGCCTTTATTTCAGTCGCTTTAAGCAATTACTGGCTTGGACATTTATTTAATTCTTATCCTGCCAGACATGACCTCTCTTGCTCCTTCTCAGCCTAGTTTACTCCTCCCTCAATGAACAAGTCATTTGTTATCTGCCCATTCATTCTTCCTTTGAAGAAAACAATTCTCACTTCCTCTGGAAGGATCCACCATACAAACTCAACCAACTAACATTCAGACAAGGGAGAGGGAGGATAACACATAGCCCCATAACACAGCTCAGCAGGAGCTTGGTATTCCTTCTGCTTCTGAAATAATCACCTCACATCTGTCCCTCACAAAAAATGTATGTGTATAGATTTGTTTTCTTTTACCCATCTGTTCATGGTCTGTGATTGAGACAGCATTTCTTCAGATCATGCAATATATCTTCATATGACTTGGTGCCATGAAATAATTCTAACTAGAGTCTTCTAGATGCTAGTACTCTTGGCTGCTTTAGCCACTGAATTTCATCTTGCTTACCCTTCACAAAAACACACACAACAGGAACAGAGGAAGGTCAGCAGATAAAAGGAAAACACCTGCTCAGGAGAAGGAGCTTACAGAGACATTAACAATGAACAGCAGCATTGGGAAGGTCATCAGAATATACCCACTTATCTTGTAGTATATTATGGAAGAGAGAGAAAAAATCCCACAGGAGCAAAATACTGATATTTCATGAACAATCTTCTGTTCACAGCTGTCTGAATTGGTTCTAATGTTTTGATCAAAATAATGTAAATAAATTAATTGCAAGGCAAAAAAAAAAGAAATACTTAAGTATAAGAATGTTTCAGTTAATTCTGACAGGCTGTTTAATCACAGTGGTGCTAATATGCAGAAAGTCCTATTTATAACAGTGCACCTTTACCAACAACAGCCCTTCAGGCCTGGGTGGTTTGTAGCATTCTGCTGTGCTATCCTGGCTCACTGTCAGTGCTTCATTTTAAAGTTCAGATCAAGGTTCTGGTTTTTTTTATTTCAAGGTCTTTGCTAAAACATCTGTACAACATAGCGCTGCTCACTCACATTTATTTGTGCCTATTATCTTAATTATTTTTGCCAGAAAGACTGACAATTATGCGTTTGCAGATGTAGTAGATCAAAAATCCCCTGAACACTTGGGTGTTTGCTCTGGGTTTATTACTCCCTGATAGTTTTGCTATCAGCAGAATTTGCTTGTTTACCATTGCTATCTCTATTTAGATCATTTATATAGATGAGAAACAGTGTGAAGTCACACTGCTGACTCCTGGGAGGTCTCATTTGTTATCTTCTCCCAAATGAACAGCAGCTACTTTTACTACTGTTTGCTATTTTAAGCCATAGCTGCACTCACACCTGTGTTCTCACTTGCACTTCACACAGATTTGAGTTTAAAAGGGATTAAGCTATGCTGGCTCCAAATTCAGGAAAGGTGTAAAAGGTTTCCAGAGAAAAGATAAATGTTAAATTCTGGGCCAATGACAGGGAGAAGCACTTGGCTTTTACAAGTTGGAAGAGGGATCATTACATTGCTAGCAAAGAAGGTGGGGGGAAGAAAAATGTCAGCTTAGGAATTTTGCTGTGAAACTTCTCTTGCAGGATGCCTATGGCATCCTCAGCAGAAGGAAAAGAGATCAGGTAAAGCTACAAAGCAATTTTATTTGGAGTCCAGGAACAGTTCCAGAGAAGCTGGCATGAGTTACCTCTAATGTTTCACTGTCTTTTTAGAGTTTGTCTTTGTTTCTGTTTAAAGGAAATAGTTTGAGTGCACAGGAGAGTTAATAAAGCTGGATTCCTACAGATTTCTCTTTTGTGATGGGGTTTGATTGAAATTTAATACAGTGTAAACTCTGAAACTTCAATGGGAATCTTGCTGTGAGGAAGGGAAGGGGAAAGGGAACTCATTCTTAATTCTAGTTGCAGTTTTCCAGTGCGCATGTTTAAACTATTATTTCTCCATCAGACTTGGCTGAAATAGGCTGATGCACTCAAAATGGAACATCATGATAACAGGTAGAAATTATGATTACATGAGACACTACCTTAAGAAACAAGACTCTGAAATTAAAAGAATTAAGGAGCAAAGACACAAACCACTACTGAGGAATCTGCAATCCCAGATCAACTTATTTACCTTATGCTTAGTATGACCAAGTATAAAAAGGGTTTTTTTAATTGTTTGTTTTAACAGAACCATAGAATTTAAGAGTTGGAATGGACCTTACAGATCATCTTGTCCCAACTCCCTGCCCTGGGCAGGGACACCTCCTCACTAGATCAGGTTGCTCAAGGCTCATCCAGCCTGGCCTTGAACACTGCCAGGGTTGGGGCAGCCACCACGTCCTGGGCAACCTGTGCCAATGTCTCACCACCCATAGCAGAAATTTCTCCTAGGTTACCCTGTTCTAAATTTAGTTCAACCCAATGTCAGAGGACTGGAAATAAGAACTGTGTGAACAGGACTGGACTTCATTGAAACAGCTTCAGTGAAATTAGTGAGATAATTAAGACCTGCACTCTGACTGCCATGTGGCATTGAGGTGTGGAGTGAGCTGGCGAGCACAGTGGTCTCCAAAACAGCTCATTGAAGAAAGGAGATTCCCCACAATTTGTGTTGAGTAATTTTCAGTCACATCCCCAAGGGTCTCTGTCAAAGAGGCAGATCGTGGCTCACGTGGCCTTGTGTTGTGACTGAATGTGGTAAAACATTACCTCCTTTGTAACAAATGAAATAATGTAAAAGACTGGCACAAACAGCTTAAAAGAAAGCCTTGATGTCCAAGTGCAAAGAAGCGATTTGCTTTTCCACTCTCAAATACATTACCTTGACCCAACCTCTGTCACAAGAACTCCTTTTGCCATTGTAGAAAGCATATTACAGTATTAAAAGATGCTTCTTATTTGTGATGACTCTGTGGTAGCATATAAATCTCACCACTAGCACTAAGACTACACTGAATTTCCTGTATCAAAAAATTCCTTCTTCTCCTTTACACAGCCTTTTCAGCCTTTCTATTTTTCATATCAAGGGTTATCTCAGCCCTTTGTATTTTTATGGAGCAACAGAACATTGAAACCAGAATCATGCAGACCTATAACATTCTTTCTCTTCTGTGCCTTTGCTTAATCATACTGAATACCTGCACACAGTTCTCTTCTGTCACAGCCCTGGACTTCTCACTAAGTATTTTGGCAACCTAAACAACTGCAGTATTGTTTGCAAACCCTGATAAGTAGATGACAACAGTTCTCAAGACATTTTTAAAATAAACTGAACAGAATCTTAGGAGACTGAATATCTCCTGCACTCCAGAAGCACTGTAAATATTATAAAATACTAAATGGTGTCTGCAATGCACAAAGTGTAAATTTTAAGCCCTCAGGCCCCAAGGTCCCTGGTGCTCCCTACAGATGTTTTCCTACTTTGCTACTGTTTAGAGCTGTGTAACTGTAGGGCATTAATGTGAACATACATCCAGATGTCCTGCTCTGATCTTTGTTTAAAAACTGTCTGATTTCACAGTGTAGCCACTCAGTACCACAAGGACTACCCTAGCATTTGATTTCAAAATTGGAAGCTCATTTTTCTTAAAAAATCTCAAAAATATTGCGGGGAAAATATAGTGGAGTCTCCCTAAGGGCAACAATTGTCCTTAAGCTGGGGGCTGACAAATCTCTACAGTTACAGGTGAAAAGTAGAACCACAGAATCATCAAGGTTGGGAGAGACCTCTAAGATCATCCAGTCCAACCCTTAACCTGTCACTGCTGTAACACCTAAACCGTTTCCTCCAACATCAGATCCAGACACCTCTTAAACACCTCCAGGGATGGTGACTCCACCACCTCCCTGGGCAATATCCCAGTGCCTGAACACCCTAACATGGAAAAACATTCCCTAATATCTAATCTACATCTCCTCTGTCTCAGTTTATGACAATTCCCTCTAGTCCTCTCCCTGCAGGCATGGCAGGAGAGAGAAGAGTAAATTGCTAAGTTCTATCCAAACAGGCACATGTACTGTGGTTAAGACTTTTTTATATTTTCCTTCAGTTTTGTTTTTTTTTTACTCCTCTCTGTGGATACAGTAGACAAAGAGATGTGTGGCCTACACTGGCAGGCTCCAAAGCTTTCAGGCAGCATATGTCACCGGAACAAGGAGAAAAGGCTCTGCCTCAAAACTTCTTAGGGCAAGGAGGAACACTACAAGCTGACTGCAGTGCTTTCTGCAGCATATCACGACTGACTTGAAATCATTACTGAAAGCCATGGCACTGCTATTGACTTTGCAATAACTCCATGTCTCAGCGTTGGTACGATGGCAGCCTGGATCGACAAATAGGAGCTAAAACTGGCTCTGGGCTTTTGTATCTATTGGTCTTTGTTAATTGCATTTCTACTTTCTTTATCACATTTGCTTCTAAACACTCAGCAGTGCAAAGGATGCTGACAGGGCAAGTAAGTTTTGTCCTAAGTTCACACATAAGCCTCTACAAATTAGACTCTAGGCTCACTGCTGCATTATGCAGCTACTCTCACTATGGAAGTAGAAAAACAAAACAGTGCAACTCTTGGCAATGATCCTAAGTATGCAGGAAGGAGAGACAACAAATGCCTCCAGGGACACACTGATATATGGAGTTAACTAGCACCTGAAAAGCCCAACACCTGTGATCCTTCCAGTGCTAGAAGCTGTGTTGACTCATAGCATATTACTCAGCCTAATCTTAGACACTTACAAAGTAGACATTGACATCTCAGTCAGTTATCCTTGAAAACCAGTGGAAGACAACTGACATTTCTACTACAACATGGATCATCTTGCCCAAAGAGGGACATCTGAAACAGGTCAGAGAAGCCACAGCCTAGAAGCAATGATGTTTCTCCATTCTCCACGAAGAACTCTGGATGTGAAGATGTGTTGAGTGGTGTAAGGGCTTTTCAGACAATGAAGTAGAAAATGAAACTCAAGATGTCAAACCTATTTATGTCAAAAAGTAAATTAGGCTATTCACCACAGGGTATGGAATGGCAAAATCATATATGCTTTTCTTTATCATGTTGTCACAGCTTGTCATCCTGCAATCTCTTTGTAACATACAAACACACCAGCCCTGAACACACCTGTCACAGTGCAGAACACACCTCCTGGCTTCACACTGTTAGCTCTGAGAAAAACTCCATTCCACATCTCACTCCTTTTTCATAATCCTCTTCATGCATAGCTGCAGTAACTACCCATGTGTAAAAGAGTCTGAGAAAACTGCTCTTGGAGATCACAAAGACTGACTGCCAAGAGTAGAACATGTCTGTGACTACTTTGAGGTGGATGCATGCTTCTATTTCTCAACATTCATATCAAATATAAAGTGTTTCACCAAAACAGAGCTCCTCTCTTTTAGCAGAAATTCACAGTTTGAATTTCCACTGCTGTACCCACCTGTGCTAACCACAGTGTCACCTTCTCAACTGCATGGCTATACACGAGTATCTGAGCTGGCAGAGGTGGCAGCCTTCAGGATCCAAAGGGCTCTGAAATTGTATTTCAATATATAGAGTCTCCTCTAAATTGGCTCAAATTTGTTTCTACCAAAAAGTGCATCACTTCCTAACTAGTCTGACTCCTTAACAGACTATTCAATAAAGCCTCCCAAGGCAAGAATTCTAAGCTATGTCTTATAACATCAAGAGCATTTCTGAGTACAAAGACGACATGATGTTCTTGGATCCAATCAGTTAAGCATGAAAATAAGGGGAAGAATGGTATTTCTAACAGTGCAGCAGGCCCCAGAACCATAGTGGAACACTATACCCAGGATCAGATGCTGATTCTGCTTTTCCCTCTCTCAAAAATCTGAGGACAGAATTTGGTGGTGGTAGGGAAGGATTATTCCTATTTTGGTGGAATTTTCTGTCTTTTGGAAAAAATTACAAGTAATAATGCTTTGCCAGATAGGCATTTTGCAATTAAGTATGGGAAAAGCAGGCTACAGGAGAACCAGTGCTTTTGTTTGAAGAAGGAACACTACTGTGAGCAACTTCAAGACAAGATGTTGCCATTGCCCACTGTGATTCAAGCAGACCTTGTGCTAATATAACACCTCTGCCTCTCTTAAACCTGTCCACAATGTATCAGGAATATAATATACATATATGCACATGAAGAACTAATCTGAAACACAAGATGGAAAGTATTGCTAAAGTTAAAATCAAATAAGGACACAGGAAGATCATTTCTTCCAATACATTAACTACTCTGTTTTCTTACAAAGTGACTCAGCCTGTCTTCACAGGATATAATTTTCTGTCCAAATGCTTGTGTAGTACTTAAAGTATCAATCAAAAATTGCTGTAATTTGTGGTTCCAGCACAACCTGAAAACAGCAGGGGATGATCTGATATATGTATGTATATAAAGACACAGGTCTTGATGCTGTGTCAGGCTAACATCTGCTTGTTGACCTTTATAGACTTTTCTGTGTCAGGGTGTTCCCTTTATAACCTTTTTCCATTTATCTGCCTGTCCATTGCAGTGCTTTTCTGAAGGACTAAGGAAGGTAGGATTAAATGCCTCTCAAAAGCCATGGATAATCAGAATATAGGTGGACTTTTGCCACGTTTATGTAAAGGAGGAGACACTTGCAAGTGTGTAGTTTTGGGTTTTGCTTTGGTTTTTTTTTTTAATTAGTTAATAGTGTTTACTCTGATTAAAGAATATTATCAGAATCTTACTAGGTAAGATTTATATACCATGCCAGAGGGAGGTTTGACTTAATGACCTCAAAAGGTCCTTTATGGAGCAGTTTCAGGGATATCTGGCAATCTGCTCTAAAAATGATCAAATTAGTGTCAACATGCTACACCTGTAGGTTTCTACAATATTTAGAAGGACTAAGTGTATTCTGGACTAGGAGGATTTATCAATAACTCTTGAGAAAAATATTACTGACAGATAGTATTAGGCATTTTTGGGCAACAGCCCTATCAAATGTTGGGTTCAGTGGAGAAGTTTTAAACATACACTTTTCTTTCCCATAAAGAATAGTTTTTCATGTCACATTTAATTTTTGCCATTATTATATCTTAACCTAATATTACTAGTAAAAATGGGAATGTAAATGTCCAGACTGGCCATTTGTTTAAAAAAAAATCAGAAATTTCAGGACTTAGTACTATCTCTTCAATGAAACAACTTCTCTTTCAGATAAGTCATTGGTGCACAAATGCCAATAGTTTCTGGAACAGAAAGGTCAAAGATATTTTAGATAGAAGCTATAGGAGACATCTAATGAGAGAAGGAGATGATTTGCAATAAGTGGCAAGAGACAAGACAGTTTATATTCAGAATGTCACAGGTTATCATTCGTTTCAGAATTGCTCAGCACCTATGCTCAAAACAGCCAAAACTACAATGTGGGCAGCTACAGGTCAGTCAACTTCACTTTGGTCTTCCTGGTACACATGAAAGAAATTATTATGAGTGGGAGCAGCTTTACCAGGGTAAAGCATGCCTGGGCAACCTGATTGCTTTCTGTGAAAAATGACTGCATTTCTGGATGAGGGGAGAGCAGAGATATCATTTTTTTTGACATCACCAAGTCATTTGACACTGTTTTCCACAGCAGTCTTGGATCCAAGTGAGGATGTTCCAGTCTGGATGGGTGGACAATCAAATGGGTAAAAAATGTTTTTGTGATCATGGTCAGAGGGTAGAGGTCAATGGATCATGCTCTGGGTGCTGG